>NC_056737.1:87898079-88070579 GCF_019279795.1 Protopterus annectens
ATTATTCGAAAATGTTCATTTTCGATGCATAAATTCGAAAGTAAAGACATTATTTATTTTTACTTTTGAATTTATGATAGTAAACCATATATATATATATATATATATATATATATATATATATATATATATACACACACATATGAAATGATAGCAACAGCCACTAGCAAATGTACATGCATAACAAGAAATGCCCCAAAGCCAGTGGAACCATGGATGTGAGGCAGGTGCAGGCATCTGCAATACATATAGTATATGTATCAAGCTACCTTAACAAAGGTGAGTATGACAACAATGTCAGCATTACTGAGCAATGCAGAGATACAGTGAGACTGAAATATGGTTTGGAAGGTGTTCTAATATGCACAGTGTTGTCACAGAGTACATGCAAACCCATATTCCACAGAGAGGGGAAGAAAGGTTACACTAAAAATATTAACAGTGTCTCAAGATCAGTGATGCTACTTGCTACACCCCCAATTCATAATATATACCGAAACATTTTGAAATGTAAGCACTTATCAGGCACAATGGAATAAATACATTACTCTCACAGATGGTGAGCTGTACTAAAAAAAATATTTCCTGGAAATATCTGCCAAATGGTATTATTTGGTATCCATAGTCTGCTCTCCCCAAAACAGAAACATACAAAAACAGAATATTATTCTGAAAATACCTGCTGTAAGGACATGCTCATTGTGATGTATGAGGAAGCAATTACAATGTGTCACACATATGTCGGTTCATTAATCTATGTATAAGGAGGCAAGGGTAATTTTTTGGTTAATGGTAGCATGCATATTTTACGTCTATGCAATATGAACATGACTAACAGAGTACTAAATGCTGGATCAGTTTAGTAAACCCATGTACCCAGTGCATGGCACATTAACAATGAACTCCATGCCATAATTCTAGGACTTGTAAGGAGGACCCATGGTACTACAAAAATGCAGGGGAACAGCAAATGTTGAAAATCACTGATGTTCATCGTGCATACAGCTGCAGTCATAACAGATGGGGTTCTCCTGCCGTCAGGCGGGTCCTCGGTCGGCCAAATTCCAAAGTCTAGGTCCGGCGTCGGTTGTCGTCACTTCTTCCCTGACGTCAGTGCGACAGGGGTATAAAAGAACCAGCCGACGCCATTTTCTTCAGTCTTTCTGGTCGGCCAGCTCCATTACGAAAATTTTGCAACCGAAGTCTTTTTGAAAGCTAAGTACCCCTTTGGGGAAACTTTTCTTGCCTCAGACCAATGTCAGACAAAGTTAATAATTGTATTTCATGTGGGAAGCAAATGCCGCATAAGGATTTTCATTCCCTCTGCATTCCTTGCTTAGGCCCAGACCACGACGTCTCGGTCTGTCGTTTTTGTGCTACATTCAACAAACGCACCATTAAGTGTCGGGCGGAGTTCGCCCAGCACTATTTTGGCAAAAAATTTAACTACATTACATCGTCAGATACCCCAACTCCAGTTTTGTCTAAAAGACGCAAAGATAAGGACTGACACACGAGGTCCGCGGCCTCTACCGACACCATGCCAAAGCCGACTACAGGTGGTCCGGTTCTCAGCGAGGCACCTACGCAGCCCCTGCCTACCGACGACACTTCATTGGCGGTGTCTACTGTGCCCGAGGTCGCAGGCTCCTCGGCCCACATCCCGACTACAGATACCGAAGCCACTCTAGGTGGGGAAACTCAGAATGTAGACAGGTCTGCCTCCTCTCAAGGTGTCTTCAGGCCTTCCTCTTCTTTTTCCATCAAGGATTTCACTAAGTCTAAAGCAGCCATGCATTCTAAGAGACAAGCTACACAGTGCCCTTCTCCAGGCCCCATGCCTAAAAAACAGATGCTTAAAATGGCTGAGGATTTAATTACTCTTATCAGGGGTTCCCAACCCCCCCCGGACAAAAGGCCCAGAGTGGAGGAAGAATCCCCATCCTCGGACTAGGCCTCCATTATTTCAGAGCACTCTGATGAACAGGAACATTCATACTCCCCTTTTGAAGATTCTGATGCAGAGGAGTCCATTCCCTCTGTCCCCCCCCTTAGGATTACTCATTTGGGGAAACCTTGCATACCTTGAGGGAACACTTCCACTGGGAAGGCCAAGAGTACTCAGACTCCAAGAAAAGGCTTAGGGATTTTCTCTTGCTCCCTCAGCACAGACCTCTGGCTATACCTCCTGTCTTAGACATACTAGATGATGTGTATTCGGAGGCCTGCCTTAACCCAGACTCTTTACCTCCAGCCCCAGTCAAGCCTGACAGGTACTACCGGGTTCCTGACTCACACCAATTCTTATACAAAAGCCATGCGGCTGACCCAGAAACAATCTCACAGGGCCCCAAGGGAATTAAGGCCTCCACTGCTAAAAATCCATTACCTTCCGAGAGAGATTCCAGATCTTTAGAAAGGTGGGGAAAAAAGGTATATACCTCGGCCACCTTAACCATGAGGGCATTAAACTGCCAGTTCCATATGTTAAAGTACCAACAGTTTCTGTTATCACAGTTGAGAAGCAAAATGTCACAACCTGAACAACCAGACTTGAAGGAGTTGCAGGATTTGATGCATAGTGCAGAACAAGTGGGTAAACATACCTTGCAATGTGGTTTTGATGCTCTAGAGGCCTCATGTAGAGCTGCTGGTACAGGATCAGTCATACGTAGACATGCCTGGCTCAAGAAGTAAACCTTACCAGATCATGTCAAAGCTAAATTACTAGATGCCCCTCTACAAAAAGATGTATTATTTGGTGTTAAAGCTGAGGAGGTATTAAAGAAAATGGAGGAAAAGGCTAAATCAATGCAAACAGTGAAAGATTTTCTACAGGTACAACCTCCACGTTTCAGTAGAAATTGGCCTTCCAAAAATTGGTCCTTTCCAGCCACGGACAGACCCCAAAGAGGTAGATACAGGTGCCCGAGGGGCAGAGGGCAATCTCAAGGATCATTTAGAAGCAGACAATGGCAAGCTCCTACACAAAGAGGTGGTGAGGATAGTTCACAGCCATTCAGAAAGCAAACCCAATGACTTTCCCCTTTGCATGCCAAGCAAGGCTCAAATGGCAGCACCCTTAGGCGGAAAACTGGCATTATTTTTGAAAAATTGGCATATTGTCACAAAAGCAAACAGGATGCTGAAAGTCATAGGATTCCACCACGATAGTTTAAAAACAAAAGTTTATTCACAAGACCACGTAGACAAACGAGTACATTAACGCTCTTCTATTCAACAATCACCATTGCGTTTTCGTCACACAAAGTGGGACTTCATCAGACAACCTCATTTAATAAAAAAACATTTAAATACCCTGTTAATTTTCCAATCAATTCCTGTTACCAATGAAATAACGTGTTAAACATTTAAACTGTCAAATCCATTTGTTCATTTCTTCTTAATATTAATGATGCTCATTAATATTAAACATACTAAAAACATTGCGTTTATATTAAAACTTCTAATGAATAAAACCTTTTGAATAAATAAATAAGCTAGCAATTTAATACATAAATAAAATATCTTGCAAGACTTAATCAATAAAACCAATTCTATAAATAAAGAATTAAATATTCTAGTGTATATAAGGGAAATAATGACATCACTTTGATAGGTAGCGTGTATGTCTAACTCTTTAAGTTAAACCCAGTATGACTAAACTGTAATAATATGGATTAATAAATAAGTAAATAAAAAAATAAATAAATGAATAAATAAATAAATATTGAGCCCTAAAAAGGGGGACCTGCATTTCAAATTACAAAAGTTACAAAAGTTAAAAAACAATGAATCTACAAAATATGCTAAAAAGTATGTTGAAAAATCATGTATTAAAAATTTGTATTAAAAATTTGTTAGAAAATACAGATAGTAACTTCCTGGTTCTAACTATCTTAATTAAAGTGCTTTAGTGCCCTCTATCATTATACTTGAACTGTATGTGTTGTAAATAAAATTTTGTGGATAATCTGTATATAGTACCTTACTAAATAAAGTGCTAAGAAGTGCCATCTAGTGTCGAAAAGAGTGCAAGAGTGCCATCTAGTGGAAAATTTTTTTTTAAATATTAGATTTTATTCGATTTTAATCTCAATAGAGCCCCTATAGACAGATGTTCGTTTAAACCCGGACTTCTATTGGCTTCCAGGTGTATCTGCCACCATAATTCTTTACTTTCCAATAAATCTTCCCAGGGACCTCCCCTAGTATCAATGTGTATCTGTTCCAGTACAAAAAACAAGAATGATGCTCCTTGACAACCCTTGGTATGCTTAAATAAAGCATTAGTCTCTCTCTCTTTTGAGATGTCATATATGTGTTCGTACACTCTCTTCTTTAAAGCTCTCTCAGTTTTTCCAATGTAGAATGATTGACATTTCTGACAAAGGACTAGATAAACAACTCTTTTTGTTTCACAATTATAATATTTATTAGTAGTTATCCTTCTTTTTCTACATTCTAAATATATCTCTCCTTTGTTAATGATGAAAGCACATTGTGCACATCTTCCACATTTAAATGTACCTACACATTGATTGGGTTCTATTCTCTCAGTGGTCCCTATTCTTTCTAACATATTGCGAACATTAGGTGGATTTCTAAATACTATTTTAGGTACAATACTCCTAATCTCTTCCAAATCTGTAAGAGCAGAAAATTTCTCCCATTCTTTGTTTAAAATTCCCCTTATATTTTTATTAAAGGAATTATATTCTATCACCAATCTTCTTTGAAGGTTTTCTCCTGTCTTTGAAGTTCCTTCCCGTTTATCTTCCTTTCTATTGGTTTCTTCTAATCCTTTTATAGGTTTGAATCTTCCTTCCCTACCTCTTTCAACTTCACTTCTAATGTTCTTAATAAATTCTATAGGATAACCTTTCTCCACAAACATATTTTCCAGTTTTTCACTTTCAATAATGAAGTCTTCATTTCTACTAGTCATTCTAGATCCCCTCACAAATTGTCCTTTTACAATATTTTTCTTATGTGTAGGGGATGTGCACTATTAAAATGTAAAAATGAATTCACATATGTAGCTTTTCTATACACTTTTGTTTCATAATTATGTTCCAACTTGTAAACTTCCACATCTAAATAATTTAAAATCTCTCTATTCAACACATAAGTAAATCTCAAAAAACTTGTCGTGGCACTAATATATTCCATAAATTCAAGGAACTTACTTTCACCCCCTGTCCAAAAGATCACAATATCATCCAAAAACCTGTGGTAAAGTACCCAGTACTCCTTAAACTTTGAATTTATAATATATTTTTCTTCCCATTTGGAGAGTACAATGTTAGCATATGTAGGGGCACATGCTTCCCCCATAGAAACCCCAGATTTTTGTTTATAATATTCACCATTGAAAATTAAAAAATTATTTTTCAGAACCGTATCCATGAAGGTTACTGTTGCTATTTTATCTTCTTGTGTCATCTCTTTGTCCATAAAAACACTCTCTTCGAACATGTCCATTCCTTCTTTATGGGGGATACAAGAGAATAAATCAATAATATCTATCGTAATAAAGATAATGTCATCCTTATAAACTTGGGGTGTTAATTCCCTAAGAAAATCCCAGGAATCTTTCAATATAACTTTATTGTTAACCCATATGTATTTAGCCTTTATATCAACAAATTTAGCCAGCGGAACAGTCATTGCTCCCTCTGCTGAAACAATGGGTCTACGCAGAGGATTTTCCTGGTTCTTATGAATTTTGGGTATACCAAATATTGTGGCTACCCTTGGTTTCTTTACTTGTAAATAATTAGCTGTTTTGATGTTAATAACTTTTTCCAACAATAAATCCTGAATTAATAACTCTACTTTTTTGTGTGCCATCTCTACTTCATATTTAGTAGCTACACAATATTTCTTGTCGTCATTCAAGATGTTAAACATTTTGGCTTCATAAAGTATTCTGTCCATTACAACTATTCCGCCCCCTTTGTCTGGTTTCATAACTCTCACTGCCTTGTTCATAGTAAGTTCCCTAAGTACCTCTTTTTCGTCTGAGTCTAAATTCTGATGATGACTAGTTTTATTCCTATTATCTATCTTTCTTATTTCCTTTTCCATTACCATCTCAAAGTTTTTGATTTGTGGAAGTAAGGGGGGGTCGTATATTGATTTCCTAACCAGGTCAGTACTTTCCTTAGATTCTTTGTTACATCCAACTCTAGATGCTAGTATAGTTAAATTGATGTTCCTAACAAATAGATTTATATCCATAATAGTTCTAGCCGTGTCCCCCTTTTTTACAGGTATGTATTTTAGTCCTTTGCTCAATAATTTAAAATGTTCTTTAGTAAGTGTTACATTGCTAAAGTTGTAAATGGAAAACCCTTGAAAACTATTTTTAATGTTTTCCTTGGAAATGTGATCATCTTCTAAGATATCGTAACCCATAATATGGTTGGTGGGAATGGGGGTATCTAATAATTGAATCTCCCTCTTCCCCTTCCCCCCCCCCGGGTCTGAAAATTTCCCCTCCTACCTTGTTGTTGTTCCTGTTGCATTTCATTGGTTGTTAAAGGTGGAAATTCTGTATCATACCAGAATTCTTCTTGTCTATCTCCGATCTTTTTTTTATAATCAGCTCTTTGATTCTTGTTAAAATTTTTGTTTTTATTAAAATTATAATAATTGTTATTAAAAACAGGTTTAGGATAACTAATGTCATTGGAGTATTCTTGAATATCTCTATGTAATTTATTCAATTTACGCTGCATCACTTCGTCACATTTAACATCAATGTCCCTTTTTATTTTTAAATATTTCTCTTTCTCTTCCTTTATATTAAAAATTAAATCATTCTTAATGCAATTATCAATTTCTTCTATTTCTTCTTTTAAAACACTCAATTTCCTATCATTTTCATCAATGATGAGTTGCACTACCTCCAACCCACATTTATTAAATACTTTTATCAAGCTTTCATAAAAAACAGTTCCTAACTGAACATTATTAGGGTATTTACAAATACGAAGCCCCTTTGGGACTATTTCTTTAATTAAACACTCATGCAAATAAGCGTTTTCAATCATACAAATTCTGTACTGTAACATGAGCTTATGCAGTTTTTCAATCTTCACTGAATAAGTGTCACCATTGGTAACACGCTTATTACTATTTCCTTCTACTTTAAAACAAAAGTCCTTTCTTAACCACTCATGCGTGGTTATTGAATTGTTGTGCATAGTACCTGTAGTTATCAAAGTAGTTTTGGGCCTTGCCCCTAAGTCCGTGCGTGTCCCTCCTTTGTTAGAAATTGCACCTCTATCCCCTCGAAAGACATTCGGTGTATTAATGGGGTTAAAATCCGTTCCTTGTATATTCAGTTGTGTGTTCTCTAGGTCGCCGGCGTCCTCCTGCTCGCCAATAAGCTCCCTCTTCCTCTTATGTTGTTGTTTGTGTAACCCTTCAGTTCCTTCTGATATTTCGTTCGTGTTGGTACCAAGGAGATTGGTGCAAATGGGTGTCAAAAGGTTTACTAGTTCCGTAAGCTGACCAATCAGCTTTCTGGTCAGCCCAAGTTCCTCCTGCCCTTCCGTATTCATACTACAGGCAGTTTAAACCAAAAGGTGTGTTCCTATGTTCCTATGGCGCACGCTAATAGTAACTAATAATCCAAGAAAGCGTTGGCATCCGCGAAAAATCACCAGTAATCCAAAGCAAACAGGATGCTGAAAGTCATAGGATTCCACCACGATAGTTTAAAAACAAAAGTTTATTCACAAGACCACGTAGACAAACGAGTACATTAACGCTCTTCTATTCAACAATCACCATCGCGTTTTCGTCACACAAAGTGGGACTTCATCAGACAACCTCATTTAATAAAAAAACATTTAAATACCCTGTTAATTTTCCAATCAATTCCTGTTACCAATGAAATAACTTGTTAAACATTTAAACTGTCAAATCCATTTGTTCATTTCTTCTTAATATTAATGATGCTCATTAATATTAAACATACTAAAAACATTGCGTTTATATTAAAACTTCTAATGAATAAAACCTTTTGAATAAATAAATAAGCTAGCAATTTAATACATAAATAAAATATCTTGCAAGACTTAATCAATAAAACCAATTCTATAAATAAGGAAGTAAATATTCTAGTGTATATAAGGGAAATAATGACATCACTTTGATAGGTAGCATGTATGTCTAACTCTTTAAGTTAAACCCAGTATGACTAAACTGTAATAATATGGATTAATAAATAAGTAAATAAAAAAATAAATAAATGAATAAATAAATATTGAGCCCTAAAAAGAGGGACCTGCATTTCAAATTACAAAAGTTACAAAAGTTAAAAAACAATGAATCTACAAAATATGCTAAAAAGTATGTTGAAAAATCATGTATTAAAAATTTGTATTAAAAATTTGTTAGAAAATACAGATAGTAACTTCCTGGTTCTAACTAGCTTAATTAAAGTGCTTTAGTGCCCTCTATCATTATACTTGAACTGTATGTGTTGTAAATAAAATTTTGTGGATAATCTGTATATAGTACCTTACTAAATAAAGTGCTAAGAAGTGCCATCTAGTGTCGAAAAGAGTGCAAGAGTGCCATCTAGTGGAAACATTTTTTTTAAAAATATTAGATTTTATTCGATTTTAATCTCAATAGAGCCCCTATAGACAGATGTCCGTTTAAACCCGGACTTCTATTGGCTTCCAGGTGTATCTGCCACCATAATTCTTTACTTTCCAATAAATCTTCCCAGGGACCTCCCCTAGTATCAATGTGTATCTGTTCCAGTACAAAAAACAAGAATGATGCTCCTTGACAACCCTTGGTATGCTTAAATAAAGCATTAGTCTCTCTCTCTTTTGAGATGTCATATATGTGTTCGTACACTCTCTTCTTTAAAGCTCTCTCAGTTTTTCCAATGTAGAATGATTGACATTTCTGACAAAGGACTAGATAAACAACTCTTTTTGTTTCACAATTATAATATTTATTAGTAGTTATCCTTCTTTTTCTACATTCTAAATATATCTCTCCTTTGTTAATGATGAAAGCACATTGTGCACATCTTCCACATTTAAATGTACCTACACATTGATTGGGTTCTATTCTCTCAGTGGTCCCTATTCTTTCTAACATATTGCGAACATTAGGTGGATTTCTAAATACTATTTTAGGTACAATACTCCTAATTTCTTCCAAATCTGTAAGAGCAGAAAATTTCTCCCATTCTTTGTTTAAAATTCCCCTTATATTTTTATTAAAGGAATTATATTCTATCACCAATCTTCTTTGAAGGTTTTCTCCTGTCTTTGAAGTTCCTTCCCGTTTATCTTCCTTTCTATTGGTTTCTTCTAATCCTTTTATAGGTTGGAATCTTCCTTCCCTACCTCTTTCAACTTCACTTCTAATGTTCTTAATAAATTCTATAGGGTAACCTTTCTCCACAAACATATTTTCCAGTTTTTCACTTTCAATAATGAAGTCTTCATTTCTACTAGTCATTCTAGATCCCCTCACAAATTGTCCTTTTACAATATTTTTCTTATGTGTAGGGGATGTGCACTATTAAAATGTAAAAATGAATTCATATATGTAGCTTTTCTATACACTTTTGTTTCATAATTATGTTCCAACTTGTAAACTTCCACATCTAAATAATTTAAAATCTCTCTATTCAACACATAAGTAAATCTCAAAAAACTTGTCATGGCACTAATATATTCCATAAATTCAAGGAACTTACTTTCACCCCCTGTCCAAAAGATCACAATATCATCCAAAAACCTGTGGTAAAGTACCCAGTACTCCTTAAACTTTGAATTTATAATATATTTTTCTTCCCATTTGGAGAGTACAATGTTAGCATATGTAGGGGCACATGCTGCCCCCATAGAAACCCCAGATTTTTGTTTATAATATTCACCATTGAAAATTAAAAAATTATTTTTCAGAACCGTATCCATGAAGGTTACTGTTGCTATTTTATCTTCTTGTGTCATCTCTTTGTCCATAAAAACACTCTCTTCGAACATGTCCATTCCTTCTTTATGGGGGATACAAGAGAATAAATCAATAATATCTATCGTAATAAAGATAATGTCATCCTTATAAACTTGGGGTGTTATTTCCCTAAGAAAATCCCAGGAATCTTTCAATATAACTTTATTGTTAACCCATATGTGTTTAGCCTTTATATCAACAAATTTAGCCAGCGGAACAGTCATTGCTCCCTCTGCTGAAACAATGGGTCTAAGCGGAGGATTTTCCTGGTTCTTATGAATTTTGGGTATACCAAATATTGTGGCTACCCTTGGTTTCTTTACTTGTAAATAATTAGCTGTTTTGATGTTAATAACTTTTTCCAACAATAAATCCTGAATTAATAACTCTACTTTTTTGTGTGCCATCTCTACTTCATATTTAGTAGCTACACAATATTTCTTGTCGTCATTCAAGATGTTAAACATTTTGGCTTCATAAAGTATTCTGTCCATTACAACTATTCCGCCCCCTTTGTCTGGTTTCATAACTCTCACTGCCTTGTTCATAGTAAGTTCCCTAAGTACCTCTTTTTCGTCTGAGTCTAAATTCTGATGATAACTAGTTTTATTCCTATTATCTATCTTTCTTATTTCCTTTTCCATTACCATCTCAAAGTTTTTGATTTGTGGAAGTAAGGGGGGGGTCGTATATTGATTTCCTAACCAGGTCAGTACTTTCCTTAGATTCTTTGTTACATCCAACTCTAGATGCTAGTATAGTTAAATTGATGTTCCTAACAAATAGCTTTATATCCATAATAGTTCTAGCCGTGTCCCCCTTTTTTACAGGTATGTATTTTAGTCCTTTGCTCAATAATTTAAAATGTTCTTTAGTAAGTGTTACATTGCTAAAGTTGTAAATGGAAAACCCTTGAAAACTATTTTTAATGTTTTCCTTGGAAATGTGATCATCTTCTAAGATATCGTAACCCATAATATGGTTGGTGGGAATGGGGGTATCTAATAATTGAATCTCCCTCTTCCCCTTCCTCCCCCCCGGGTCTTAAAATTTCCCCTCCTACCTTGTTGTTGTTTCTGTTGCATTTCATTGATTGTTTAAGGTGGAAATTCTGTATCATACCAGAATTCTTCTTGTCTATCTCTGATCTTTTTTCCATAATCAGACAAATTTCAGATCTCATGGACATGAAAGCTATTCAAGAGGTACCTACTCAAGAACAAAGTCAAGGTTTTTATTCCAGACTATTCCTGGTACCAAGGAAGGGAAAAGATTGGAGACCTATTTTGGACCTATCCATCCTAAACACATTTTTACTCATGCCAAAATTCAAGATGCCCACATTACAGCAGCTTCTTCCCATGCTGGGCAAGGAGTCTTGGCTGTTATCATTGGACCTCAAGGAGGCATACTTGCATGTCCCAATCAGACAAAATTGCAGAAGATACCTCAGATTTCTTGCAGGTTCAACCCATTATCAATTCTCTGCATTGCCCTTTGGCTTATCTACTGCGCCCAGAGTATTCACAAAATGCCAGGCATCAGTAATTGCCTACTGCAGACTTCAAGGGATACAAATATACCCATATTTGGACGACTGCCTGATCCAAGCGGACAGCAAGCACATACTTCTGAAACATCTGGCTTTTGTAATAATGTTGTTGAATTCTCTGGGGTACACAGTCAACAAAAAGAAATCAAGGCTAATACCCTCACAAAAAATAATTTTCCTGGGTGCCAACTTGGACACAAACACCCAGATGGCCTACCTCACACCAGAGAAACAGGGGCAACTAACTCAATACTTCAGAAAACTAGCAAATTTCACCAGGCTGACTGCAAGGAAAATCCTGCAGGCTCTGGGATTCATAGCATCTTGCATCCTACTAATCCCATGTGCAAAGCTGCATATGAGGAAACTTCAATGGTACCTGAAAAACCTATGGTCTCAACACAGCCACAGTTTGGAAACAATAATACCACTGATTCCATGTCTTCAAAAGGTATTTCTGTGGTGGGCTCAAGCATGCCAAAGAAACACAGGTCTCCCATTCTGCAAGCCTCAAGCAAATCAAGTCATCACAACAGATGCCTCGGACTACGCCTGGGGGGTGCACATGACAGATCGGTGCATTCAGGGCAAATGGTCCCAAAAAGAAAAGCACCTACACATCAATCAAAAGGAAATGCTAGCAGTAATAAATGCTATTATAGCTTTCAAAGACCTTCTGCATCCAGGCCAACTATTGATAAGGACAGACAACACCACAGTAATGTGGTACATAAACAAACAGGGAGGAACCCATTCATATCCCCTATGCAGGCTGGCCATGTCACTTTGGAACATGGCTCTGGAATTACAAATCAAACTTCAAGCACAGTACTTTCCAGGCAAGGAAAACACGCTGGCAGACAACCTAAGCAGAAATATGACAGACCCATACGAATGGAAGTTGCACCCTCAAGTTTTTACAGAAATAATTCAAGCATGGGGAAGGCCAGACATAGATCTCTTTGCCTCCCACAAAAATCACCAATTGACAAAATTCTGCTCAAGGACTTTTCATCCACAGGCCTGGAGAGTGGACGCTCTCTCTTTCAGTCGGACAACAATGACAGTTTATGCCTTTCCACCTCTTCCTCTGCTGCCCAAAGTTCTATTAAAAGCCAAAGCAGACAGACCAAAGATGATTCTCATTGCTCCAGACTGGCCAAGACAGCACTGGTACCCACTCCTGAGGAGCCTGATGCATTCCCCACCATGGACCCTACCTCTAATGCCTCTTCTTCTGACTCAGCACAGCTTCAAATCTCTTCGCAGTCAGCTGAAAACACTCAATCTGGCCGCATGGAAGATTCCTTAACTTCACAACAGACCCTACTTTCCAAGGAGGTGCAGGATGTCATTTTGGAGGCCAGAAGGCCTTCTACTAGGAAAGCTTACTCCGCAAAATGGAAGCAATTTTGTGCCTGGAATGAGAAAAAAGGGCCAGAATCCTGGAATACTGAATTTACCTCAAATATTACAGTATCTAGCTGAGCTGCTAAGCAGTGGACTTTCATTCTCCTCCATCAAAATCCATGTCTCAGCCATTTCTGCACAATAGAACACTGATCCTCCTTTATTCTCTCATCCCCTCTTAAGACAGTTCCTCAGAGGGGCTAAGAATATAAACCCCCCAAGGAAACAACTAATACCTACTTGGGACCTCAATTTAATTCTAGAAAAGCTGACCTTTCCTCCTTTTGAGCCAGCTGCCTCAACAGATTTGCAATATTTGTCCTGGAAAACAGCCTTCCTTCTGGCTATCACCTCAGCTCGCAGGGTATCGGAACTACAAGCCCTCATGTCTGTGCAGCCTTTCATCATTTTCCATCAGGGCAGAGTTTCCTTACGAACCAATCCGTCCTTTATGCCAAAGGTGGTATCCAGGGTAGCTCTGAATCAGGCTATTTACTTACCTACCTTTTACCCTAATCCTCAAAACAAAGGGGAGAGACTACTACATTCCTTGGACATCCACAGACAGCTACGTTATTATTTGGACAGAACAAAGCCTTTCAGAAAATCAGAACAACTCTTTGTGTCCTATGCCTTAGGAGCTCAAGGGAAGCCAATTTCCAAACAGACAATCTCAAAATGGATAGCCCACTGCATACGCTTTTGTTACTCTTTTCATGGTAAAACTGTGCCTGCAGGCATCAGATCTCACTCCACAAGGGCCACAGCTACCTCTGCAGCTTTCCTCAGAGGAGTTCCTACCAAAGATATTGTGGAAGCAGCCACTTGGAGTTCTGTGCATACCTTCTCCAAGCACTACCACCTACCATTATACTCCAAAACTAGAGCAGGCTTTGCCACTGCAGTCTTGCAGGGCATCCTGGCTCCTCCTAGTTCCACTTAGTGCCTACCACCCCTTTTTTAGCTTTGGAATTCTACCCATCTGTTATGACTGCAGCTGTATGCACGATGAACATAGTACAGTGTTGTACCTACCATAAATTTAGATGTTCGAGTGCTAATACAGCTGCAGTCCAGGTTTACCTCCCTCCTTCCCCTGTTGGGACAGGCCTATTGGCTAACACCTCCTCATACAACTTGATTGGGGTATTCATTTATGGTGTATTTGCTTGCAACTACTGTTTTTTGATTATATTGCACTGCACTATTACATAAATTTATGTATTGCCTTCCTTCTGGGGGCACCTGACATCTGGGGCAAGAAAAACTGAAGAAAATGGCATCGGCTGGTTCTTTTATACCCCTGTCACACTGACGTCAGGGAAGAAGCGATGACAACTGACACCGGACCTAGACTTTGGAATTCGGCCGACCGAGGACCCGCCTGACGGCAGGAGAACCACATCTGTTATGACTGCAGCTGTATTAGCACTCGAACATCTACATTTATGGTAGGTACAAAACTGTACTTTCTGCTTTAAAGTTGTTTTTTGCACAGGACAAGACCCCGCTTATACTCCTCACCCCAAACTTGTATACAGCAACTCTGAAAATGCTATTCCTCAGAGAATAGAGACTACTTTGAGAAGTAACAATTCCAGAGTTAGGGCACTACTAAGTCTACATTTTTAAACAGTTAGTCTTGCTGTTTCAGGACACACAGTAACAATTCTCATGATATCAAGTGGTTACCTGAACATTGTATTAATGGCACCACTGCAGACCCCGAGTGGCAGCACATGGACATAATATGTCATATATGACACAGGACACTACAGATGCACATAAAACATCTTAATAAATTACACACATCTCTGTACCATTTTCATATGTTGTAACACTAATACCAACAGTAGATCCCACTACAAGTAGTTAAAGCCAGACAGAAGGAAACAGAGGAGTCATGAGACAAGAATAAACATATAGCTAGCAGATAGTAGATGCATGAAGATTATATACAATGGAAAATCAGACAAATACATCACAATTAACTGTGAAAAGAAGCAATTGCATGAACTTGATTTTTTTCATGGTTTAAAATATAAAACTAATATTCCTACATTTAAACCATGGAGAAAGCTGCATAGCTGCATCTGTCATCCTCCAAAGTAAATACAATAGCAAATTCTGGAATAATCCCCTATGATGGAACCCAAATATAAAGAGGCTGTACAGTAGAAGGAAAATGTCCACTGAATTTTAAAATAAATGTAGTTCTCCAAATGGTAAAAAAGCTCTTACTAAACATAACAAGGAACCCCAGTCCCTGATCAAATCAAACAAAGCCAGATACAAGGTAAAAATAGCCAACCAGGCAAGAGATAATCAGTCAGCCTTCTTCAACTATGAGAACATGGAAAAAATATCACATACTCTGACCCAGATCATGTAGCCAATCTACTAATGGATAAAGTTAGCCCCAGCTTCAATCCCCCCTTCACAGTCCCAAAAACATACTGATGTTCACAAACAAGTACTCAAAGTACTATCAAAATCCAAGAACACTTTCAATGGGGATGTATTTCAATGGGGATGTATAACATATGAGGCTGCCTATTTGCCAGCCTGCAACATGACCTCTCAGATCCCCTACAAAAGCTATTTAATATCAGTTTCCAAACTGAGTTTGTACTAAATAACTGAAGGAATGAAACAGTTACCCCCAGCGCAAAGAGGGGCATCGACAGACCCTGGGCAATTACAGACCAATAAGCCAGACCAGCCTCATCTGTAAGGCTGTGAAAAGGATTTTTATGGACTGAATAAATAAGAACATAGGCAGCATACAAACTTTTGACCAATTTGTTTTGTTTTGTCAAAAGCAGGATCCTGCATACTTAATCTGGTCAACCTCTTTAAGTCTACTGAAGCAATGGATGAAGAAAATCTGTGCACACTGCATATCTAGAGAAGTGCTCAACACCATCCCACCCTCAATTTTGAGTTTTTTTTTAAGTTGATAATCTCAACTAGCTAAATGTAAATCCCAATTTTAGTCACTGGATAGCAAACAAGCTCAAAATAGGACCCAGGGAATTAGTGTGGGAGGCTCTACCTCCTCCAAAGGCCTTTAAACTAATGGTGTACCTCAGGGTTCAGTGCTAGGGCCATACCTTTTTAGAATTTACAAATGTTAAGAGCTTATGGCTGACCAAGTGTGCAGTTGAGTGCAAGCTTGGTACTATAATAAACCCTTGAGAAAATATAGGTTCATGGATTCACAGGAGATTGCTAGGCTAATGGGTTAATAGCCCTTATAAGCCTAATCATTATCACCCCAATTGTACCTGATTTTCAATACCCAAGGGCTAGAGGATGGCTTAGGTTTGTGCCTATGCCTTTGAGTATTTTACAGATTGTCCCTGTCCACAGGGGCCATGGGTGACACCCCAGGAGTGAATTTACAGTTCAGCATTCATTGAGCCAAACTACATTTGAAGAGGGTCAGGGAAGAGCTTTGAGTACATGAAAAGGATGCCTGCTCCAGAGAAGGAGTAATCTCTGTGACACATATTTGTCTCTCCAGCATGCTTTGTTCATGTCAGAGACCAGGTTCAGATTCCTACATTGCATGACCCTCATGCAGTTTGTCTTGGAAAGGTGTAACAGTTCTATTAGGACTGGATTTATGAGTGGCTATTGTCATATATCACCCTTTAACAGTAAGTTGGAAACAGAATAGACAGATAGGGCTTAGTCTAGCTACATACGACATATTGTTTGCACCCTGTATTTTTTGTAAAGATCCTCTGAGGCTGCTCCAGCTGTTGCAAGTGCCTGGTCAATGGTACATGCCAAAAAGTGCATTGTGCTCTATTATTGGTCTGACAAGGGCCAAGTACAGTGGGATGATAACTTCCTTGGATCTGGATGCCATGCATTTACTTATAAGCTGTGCCATATAGAAGGACATGCTCACCATTGTGGACACATGGGGGTCAAAGCTCATGCTACTGTCTATCTGTGTACATAGATCTCTCACCTCTGAGTCCACTATTAGGGGTGTGCTATTAATGTTATAATTTGCAGGAGTATTTGACTTCCAAAAGGGTATAATTATGCATTTTGTTTTCATTTAATTTTAGGCCATGGCTCTGGTACCAATCACTTGTCTGAGTCAGACATCATTGAGGGATTCAGTGATTGCTTTCATCTTGCAGTCATTCGAAAAAATAGTCAGCCAAAGACCTTGTACATTAACTTTGACTTTGGAGAAGTAAATCAAAAGTAAGAGAGGTCCCAGCACTGAGCCCTGTAGCACACCAGTAGTAGATGGCCTCTTGCTGGATCTGGATTCACCCAATCTAGCAACATGTGTCCAGTCCATGAGCCATTTGTGTTGGGGAATTGTGACAAATACCATAGCCAGGTCAAGGTAGGCAGTTTGTACTGTTTTTCCCCTCATCCATGGTGTGACAACATGCCTCTATTTACTCCGGGCCAGCAATCAAGGAGCACTAATCCTCACCACTGACATTGGTGAGAGATGGTCGCTAAATGCAGGAATAATGGATTTACACAGTATTTTAAATGCAGCTCTCTGCACTGACTGCAATTTCCCACAAGAGCACATAAGGAACATGCTCCACTAGAATTGGACTCTCTGTCTCTCCAGATCCCAAACAAGACCCACCTTGAAGCATTGTATCCCAGTTCTAAGTATCTGGCAAACATACTTGAATATCTGATTTTTCACATGCACACACCTGGGAAAGGCTGACACAGCTTAACCAGCTGTGTCTCCTCTCTCCAGATTACAGAGTAGCTGCCTCCAGCCAAATACTCTAAGGCTCTTACAAGGGGTAACCAATTATACTGTGTCATATTAATACTAATATGAATGGTAGAGTGTGACTGAAACAGTAAGGCTTATTGGAGTGGCCACAGTGATAATGAAATAAGTACAGGTACTCTCAAGATATTAAAAATATTCACTAAAATACCAGCCACAATGAAAATGTATAAAAATATTTAATAATGGATAATAAAAATAGAAAACAGGAAATTACTTAATATTTTGTTACAATAAACATCAGAGTTTTCAGTCACAGGAAACAAAATAACACACTTAGATAGACTCACATGCAGAAAAAGAAATAATAAACTAATCTTATGGTACTTTTCCTAACTAAACTAAAGTGAAACAGACCCTAATTAACTCACTTAATATCACAAGGCAAGATGTACTGCTTAGATGCTCACTTCCACAAGGCAAGATGAGATACTCCATACACTGAACTGTACAACTAACAACAACTGAACATCTGAACTGAGATAACTGACATAGATATTTTATATCATATTCCAAAGAAAAACAAAAACAAAAGCAAACAAACTGCTGCTGCCAGAGTTCTGTCCTTCAGCTAGTTATAGAATTACATCACATCTAGTCACCTGACTCTGGCACAGTTTGCATTCAGAAGTCTGTTAAGGCTCTGTTGCAGCATTTTTAACATAAGCAACTTTTCTAAACACATTTTAATACAAGCATCTGTACAAATTAATGTGACAGTCAAATGACATAAGATTATTTTCAAAACTTCAGACAGCTGTGCTGGCATATGCCACACATGCACTGTCTCACTTCTCCTGGTACAGCTGGCAATACATCACAACGTCACATCTCTCCCCCCTTTGAAGCCCCAAGCTAGTTTTTCAAGTGACCCTGGAAAAACATTGCTGTAATCTGAACTGGTTAGTACAGGGGGTCCTCCCAAAGCCCTTTTAAGCTTTTGGAATGCCTGCTCACAGGCTGGGATCCATGCTACCTTATCTGGCCTGTTTTTCCTTTTCAGGTCTATGAAGGGAGCAGCTATTGTACTATAACAGAGAAAAAAATTTCTATAGTAGCTCACTGTCCCCAAGAATGTCCTCCCTTGCTTTTTGGTAGCAAAGGCAGGCTGCACCTGAATAACCTCCACCTTAGCAGGTTCTGGTCTAATCTTACCACTCCCCACTCTGTGTTCCAAGTAAGACACCTCTGCCATACCCACCTGACACATACTAGGCTTAATGGTCAACCCTGCCCTTTGCAGTCTGCCCAGGACCTCCCTGACATACTGAGGCTTCATTATGTTAGCATAGTACAATTTGTGCCCCTGCCTCCTGCCAAGCACGTTTACCATATAATTAATGTCACTGACCTATCTTACCACTCCAAAGGGTCCCTCCCAAGCAGCCTACAGATTATTCTGTCTGAAAGGAATAAGAACCATAACCTACTGTCCCACAACATACTCTCAGGCTTGAGCATTCCTGTCATACCAGACCATTTTCTGCTGTTGAGCTCCTGCCACTTTCTCCTGGGCCAAGCCCATGAGCTCCCTAAGCCTTGTCCTGAGGTTTAGGACATATGCCACAACAGATTCCTTGTGGGGTTCAACTCACCCTTCCACTCATCACAAATCAAATCTAAAGGCCCACTCACCTTATGCCTATACAGCAACTCAAAGGGTGAAAGACCTATGGATTCCTGGGGTACCTCTACATATGCAAACAGTAGATAGGGCAAATATTTGTTCCACTCCCTCTTAAATTGGTCTGCAGATGCCTGGTCTTTAGTGTAGAGTTTAACCTCTCCACAAGATCATTAGTCTGGGGATGGTAGGGGGTAGTCTTAGGTGCTTCACCCCACAACGCTTCCACAGACAAGCCAGCAGGTCTGACATAAAATTGGCACCTCTGTCAGTCAGTATTTCTCTTGGAAAACCTACTCTGCTGAAAAGCTCTAACAAAGCATTCACCACCTTCTTTGCCTCAATGGAGGACAGAGCCACCACCTCAGGGGATCCGGTAGCATAATCTACTACCACCAGGATATACTTCTTCCTTGTGGAACTTGGGGTACTCAGATGCTCCACAATATTCATAACTACCCCCTGAAATGGCTCCTCAGTCACAGGCAAAGGCATCAGTGGTGCTTTGCCCTTGTCCCCTGCCTTGCCTACATTTTGGCACTGCTCACAGGTCCTGCAGTACCCTGTTACATCCTTTGCAATCCCAGGCCAATAAAAATTCTGCATAATACAACTCTTGGTATGCTTCATACCCATATGACCTTCAAAAGGAATGTCATGGGCTATGGGTAGAGGTGCCAGACAGTAGGCTGTGGGGACTACCAACTGCCATATTGCCTCACCCTCTAGCCCTCCCTCAGGAGTCCACTCTCTATCCAGTAACCATTTATTATTCTGCAAAAGGAATGTCATGGGCTATGGCTAGAGGTGCCAGATGGTAGTCTCTGGGCACTACCAACTGCTGTATTACCTCATTTCTAGCCCTCCCATAGGGGTCCATTCTCTGTACAGTAACCCTTTGTTCCAGTATTCAGACTCCTCTTTTCCTTGGGCATCAGGTGCCTCCTTAGCTACCTCCCTCAAGCCTTGTAAGATAGAATCTGAAAGGTGAGCCTGTCTCAACTTTATCTTTGTAACCTCTCCCAGCTCCCCTTCTACAGGAAGCCTAGTATCTTGTAACAGCGGTGCCTCACTGTCAGCCTGGGTACTACCACTCACCTCTGTCCTTGCAGTCACCCTGTCCACAGGAACATCTGTACCTACCAGCAGCTGTGGCTCACTTTTAGGCTTACTGCTATAGGGTAGCTTCCTCCCTGGAATAGCCACATCACCAGCCCCAGCTTCAGGCATGGGGTCTGTCTGGGTCCCCTGCAAGGCTACCTGACCTACCTGCCTGTCTCCAACCCTGATGGCATGTAACTGCATGCACATAAGGTACTACATTATCAAAATTATTCCCTATTAATAATTCTGTAGGGATATCATCAAACACACCTACCTGCTTGTTTTCTTTTCCACCTTCCCATTAAAGGTGAACCCTAGCCAAAGGTATTTGTAATGGGGTCCCTCCTAAAGCTCTAACTGGTACAGACTGCCCAAGCAAGTACTGTTCTCCTTTAACCACTGCAGGGTTCACAATGGTTATGTCAGAGGCTCTGTCTCTCTTAACAGTGGCTTGTCTGCCATCCACTAAGATAGGATACAAACTCCAGTAATAGTTTCGTACCTCTGTTTTCTCCAGACAACTTACCACTGACAGGCGGTTATCCCCACTAACTAGCTCTCTCAACCTTTGTTCCCCACCTTGCTTCAGTGGACATTTGTATGCTACATGGCCCCTCTGGTTACATTTAAAACATCTAACCATTGATCCTGGCCATGTTCCTGAACTAGTGGCTTCCCCTGTTACTTGTAGACTCTATTGGGGTGATTAAGGCTGCCCACCATGGGTTCCCTTGTATCCTGTGCAGCGCTGAGTATCCCCTTCTTATGCAGTGATGCCCCGCTTGCTAAGTAGAGATCCCCTTTTCTCCTCAGCTCATCTGCAGAGTTACATTCTCTGTCTGACAACCAGACTTTCTTGTCCTCAGGCAAAGTGCAAAGGGCTTGTTCCATCACCAAAAGATCGGCCAGCATTTGAAAAGTGGTGATCTGGCACCCACTCACCCACCTATGAAAGCAAGTGCTTAACTCAGCAATATAATCACAAACACTTTCATCTGATTTGCTTCTGTGCTTGCAAAACTTTTTTTATAATCTTCAGGTGTTAACTTAAAACAGTCTAGCAAACATTGTTTTACTTTTTCATAATTTAAACAGTCAGTACCAGACAATTTAGAAACAGCAGTTACAGCTTTACCATGGAGTAAGGGGATCAGGAACCTTACCCAGAGTTCTTGGTCGACATCATACTGTTTACATACCCTTTCAAATATATGAATAAAGCTATCAAAATCAGTATCATCTTTAAATTATGGAAGAAATGTACTGACCTTTATTGCTTCTGTAGTTCGGTTATTCCCTTCCCCATTACCTCCATGACCCTGATGAAGGGTCAGTATCTCCTTTTCATGCTGATGCTGCTTCTCCTTTTCTTCAGCCTCCAGACACTTTATTTTATTTTTATTTTATTTTTATTTTATATTTGTTGACTGGGATAGTCCAACTGGATGCATGTCCATTTTCAGCGGAGGCCCGGGGAGAAAAGCTCCAAGGGTAAGCAGATACAGCATTACATAGTTTAGTTTCTCTTTAGTCTCCAGACATTTGTCCTCCAGTTCATACTGACACTGTTTCTCTTTTCTTCAACCTCCAAAAGTTTGGCCTCCAGTTGCAGTCTCTATCTGGTCTCCAAATGTCACAGTTCATGCTGATACTGATTCTCCCTTTTTTCAGCCTCCAGTACAAGTCACTTTAACTTCAGATGGATTTTTACGTTCTCTGAGGAAAAGGTAAACTGTCCTGACTCAGAAGGCTGCACATCCCCATCACCGAACTGGCTATCTCCTTGGTTACTGGACTGTGCTGCAGCTATGATTAAGGCTGAAATCATATCCTCTTTAATCAGGTTGGCATATACCAGTTCTTTGGCTTCACACACCTTGGTCAGCTGGTTCTATGTCAGCTTGCTATAATCTTCTGTTGACATCTTTGCATGCTTTTCCTGATTAAACTAACTTGCAAAATAAATAAAACTGTTGTGAAACTGAAACTCTGAATGTTTATCTTGTGGCTGTTGAGAGTACAAACATCTTCAGTGACAACTGCCTACAGGATACAGAGGTTCAATTAATATCCACAGCACTGCCCACCAATATGTAACGTCCCTGCTCTGGGACAGTAATCAAGGAGCCTGAATCCTCACCAGTGACACAGGTGAGGGACATTCACTTTGTACAAAAATAGATCCACACAGTATTTCCAGATGCAGCTCTCTGCACCAAGCACAGTTTCCCTTAAGAACACACAGGGAGAACACTGAACTGGGGCTGGGGATCCATCTCTCTGTCCAGGCCCCCACATAAGACTCCCCACTGACACAGCTATATGGTTGAGTCCTCAGCTGAGTATTCCAAGCAAAGTCCTCCACTACCGTCTCTGTGAAACCAGTGCTCTGTGCCCCTGCTCCAAGTAGCTAACACACACACACACACACACACACACACACACACACACACACACCTTAGAAAGGCTGGCACAGATTTACCAGCTATGTCCCCTTCGGCCACAAATGTGACAAAACACCTCTCTTTACTGTGGGCCAGCAATCAAGGAGCCCCAGCTTGCAGTCATCAGCAAACTTAGTCAGCCAAAGGCCTTGTACATTAGCCTTGACTTCAGAGAAGTATATTCCAAGCAGGAGAGGTCCCAGCACTGACCCCTGTGGCACACCACTAGTAGATGGTCTCTTGCCAGATCTGGATTCACCCACTCTAATAAGATGTGCCCTGTTTATGAGCCATTTGTATTGGGAAATTGTGTCAAATGCCTTAGCTAGGTCAAGGTTCGCAGTTTATACTGTTTTACCCTCATCCATGGTATGACAACACACCTCTGTTTACTCCAGAACAGTGATCAAGAAGCCCTAATTCTCAACACTGACACTGGTGAGAGGTGGTCGCTAAACACAGGAATAATGGAATTACACAGTATTTCAAATGCAGCTGTATGCACTGAATACAATTTCCCCCAAGAGCACAGAGGGAACATGCTCCACTGGAAGTGGACTCTCTGTTGCTCAGATCCCAAACAAGACCCACCTTGGAGCATTGTAACTTCCAAGTATCTGGCATACACACTTGAATATCTGATTTTTCACAAACACACACATACATACCTGGGAAAGGCTAACACAGATTCACCAGCTGTGTCCCCTCTCTCCGGATTACAGGATAGCTGCCACCAGCCAAATACTCTGAGGCTCTTACAAGGGGTAACCAATTATACTGTGTCAAATTAATACTGATATGAATGGTAAGGTGTAACTGAAGCAGTAAGGCTTTTTGGAGTGGCCACTCATGATATTAAATAAATAGGAAAATGCTTAATATTTAGTTACAACAAACATCAGAGTTTTCAGTCGCAGAAAACATAAAATAACACAGTTGGATAGAATCTCACATGCTAAAAAGAAATACTAAACTAATCTCATGGTACTTTTCCTAACTAAACTAAAGCGAAACTGCCCCTAGTTAATTCACTTAATATTGCAAGGCAAGATATACTGCTGAGATGTTCACTTCCACAAGGCAAGATGAGATACTCCACAGACTGAACTGTACAACTAACAACTGAACAACTGAACTGTGATAACTGACATAGATCTTTTATATCTGATTCCAAAGAAAAACAAAAACAAACTGCTGCTGCCAGAGTTCCGTCCTTTAACTGGTTATAGAATTACATCACATCTAGTTACCTGATTCTGGCACAGTTCACATTCAGAACTCTGTTATGATTCTGTGCAACATTTTTAACATAAGCAACTTTTACAAACTCATTTATAATACAAGCATCTGTACAAATTAATGTGACAGTCAAATTACATAAGATTATTTACAAAACTTAATCCAGCCATGCTGGCAAATACCACACATGCACTGTCTCACGTCTACTGCTACAGCTGGCAATACCTCACAACGTCAAACATGGCCCTAGTAACTTTCTCCAAGAAGTCCACCAGATGGAGCAGGCATAACTTGCCCTTGACAGAGACACACTGGTTTGGGGCCAGTCTTTGGAGGTTTCTTATGTCATTATTTATCAGGTCTATGATTATTCTTTCTATGGCCTTGCCTACAAGATTAGTTAAACTAACTGGTCTGTAATTTTCCAGGTCTGTTGATGGTCTCCAAGATCATTCAGGAGAGCCTTTCCAAAACAAACAGTTGGTATCAAAACTATGCCTTAAAATTAAACATAAAAACAATATGCATTTATCTTTCAGTAAGCATGATGTCCATTGCAAATATCACATCGACAACACACCAGTGAAAATTGATCCAGTAGTTGGGGACTGGAAAACCCATGTCAGCAATAAGCTGTCCTTCGAACACCATGTATACACTGTTGTAAGAAAGTCCATTTTTGTTGAACAATTTATTAGTAAGGGTATGGCATCCAGGCCCAGGAATGTGATTATTCTACTATATTCTGCACTTATTAGGTCAATCATTGAGTATAATGCTCCCTTTGATGCCCATCTGTCCAAACAAAAGTGTTGTATTTGGCAAAAAGACTTTTGCCACCAACTTACAATATAGCTGGCACCCCACTCAAAACTGATTCGGAAGTGGAGGCATCTTAGCACCTTAGTTGACAGTTCCCTCTTTTTTTAAGACTATGTAACATCAGTATTCAGTAAATCTTTTTATTTAGTATAAATGATAACTTTTTTCAACCTAGACAAGATACCTTTAGTTTTCCCTCTATATTCTACTCTAATTAGACCAATTACAAAGTGCAAAGCCAGTTTCGTATATACCTTCTCAGACATGGCACAAAACTAGAAAGGTATTAGCAGTTCCTAGATGGAAAGAAAAGATACTGGTCTAATGATCCTTGAATACAAAAACAGGCTTGAAACCCTATCTCTATAATCGGTGTTTTACAGACTATTATGTAGAGATCTATATCTCTTATTCCATTCATTAAGGACCCAACCATTCTTGAGTCCTTACATTTTCATAAAACAAACAGCTCCCAAACATTAGATCTGAGGATATGAATCTCCACAGCATATTGAAAAACAGGCTGTAGGGACATGTTTATGTGATGTTGATATGCAATGTTGTTTGTGATCTGTTGTGTGATGTTAATCTAGTCTTTATAACTGAGACTCGGCTTAATGAAAGTTTTGTTCCTCATCAAGCTGCCATTAATCCACCTAGTGTTTCAGTTATCCATTGCCCTAAGAAGGGTGGGATTGGGGGAGAGTTTGCTATTTATTATAATAACAAACTTAGTTTAACCAGGGTGGATAATAAGGAGACCCATTTCTTTGAAAATGTCCTTGTTGCAGAAGCAAAGTGTGGGTTACTCTTCATCTACCGCCCACCTGGTAGTATGAGGACATGATCCACTCCTTTCCTGTACAGCATCCATTTTGAATATAGGAACTGAGAGTAATGTTAGCGAGTCAGTGGGAGTAGTGGCAACACTGGAGTGGAGATCTGGCCAGCAAGCATCTTTAAATATACCTCCTGTGGGCACGCAGATACATTTTCAGCTAAATCTATCAGAGAAGGTAGTAACACAACCAAGATGTTTGTCGCAGGGACGCTCATTGCAGAGGCAAGCCCTAAATGGGGTGAAGAGAAAAAACAGCAGTCCGGTGTATTACAAGACAGCACAATGACAGCAAACTTGAATAGAGTTACTATAAATCTATCTGACTTTGTATTAACAGATGCACATATGTCTTTATTGGAAAAGGGATTGAAATTTATTCCTAGTGCTTCTGATGACTTAGTGGCAGCTCTAACTGACTTAAAGTTGTTTGTGAGAACTTTAAACTTGAAAATTCTATTTAAAGATGATGCTTCTGTTGGGATTTTGGACTGTAAAAAACATAGCACTTTTATACCAGTTAGTAACCCTGTATTAACTGCATTTCACAATATTTGTGAAAAAGAGATAAGGCATTTGTATGCCAGTGATGTAAAAAAGAAATACTATAATTTAACATATGAGTATGAAGCTATGAAAAGTTTAGAAGGGAATACTAATATAGTTATAAAACAAGCTGATAAGGGAGGGGCCAGTCTGATTATGAATCGTACTGACTATATGGCTTTCTTAAATTCGTTATTACATGATGGATGTACTTTTAGGAAAATTACCTTTCTGGATGTTATAAAGGTTGTTAGTGATGTGAATATGATTATATATGATCTGCAGTTGACTGGTGACATTAATATTGAATTATTTAATTATCTTACAGTGTCATGTCCTAGGATACCACAGATTTATGGCATACCTAAGATACATAAGTCGCTTACCAACCCTCCACTGAGACCTATTGTCTCAGGGAGGGGTTGGGTAACTGAGCCAATATCTGTATATATACAAACAAGATTGGGTCAATTTGCAGTTTTGTCCAAGTGTAATTATGGATACTTCAGATTTCTTGAAGAAATTGAAAGAATGGTATGATAAGAAATATAAAAGAAATTTTGAAAAAAGGTGGATATCTTTTTGGAACACTGGATATTACATCATTATTTATGGTAATACCAAGTGAGTATGGTGTTGAGGCCATACATGATTTTCTTAATGGTGAAATATCCATGTCTGCGAAAGAAATAGAGAACATCTGCACATTGCTTGACACTGTATTGACAAAGAATGTCTTTCTCTGATAATGAGCCATGCTTACAGCTGACAGGGGTGGCCATGGGTACACCAGTGGCCAGTACGTATGCCAATTTGGTACTGTATCAATGCGAAAAGAAATTTGTATATGGCAGAACTATTTTAAATAAGAATGTTGAATTTTATCAGGGATTTGTAGATGATTGCTTTCTTATATGGAAAGGGACTTTAAATGAGTTATCTGAATATATTTCTTACCTATATAGCACCACTGGTTTTCTTAAGTTTAAGATGACATGCTCTGATAGTAATATAGTATTTTTGGATCTACATTTGGAGAAAAAAATGGATAGGATTGAAACTAGTATTTAAAAGAAGGAAGCACATGCTTGTCGATATGTACATAAACAAAGTATGCATGCACCCCATGTCTTCACGGGGATAATGAAAGCCCAGTTTAGTAGGGCCAGTAGATTGAATAATGATGATTTAAAATTTGCTGAGCAGCTAAATGAAATGGCCAATGAATTTATAAATAGTGGCTATAATCAGGCAGATGTTCTTAAAACCTGTGAAGATGTAAAACTGGGTAGGGGTTCTTTATTAAAGCCCATATTTTTGGTAGGGAAGCAAGACATTACACAAGTAAAACCATATACTAATAAAATTAAATATGTGACTACCTTTAATATAAGGACTAATGACCTTAAGAGAGTTATACAAAAGAATTAGATTATTCTGTTAGCGTCACCTGAACTACAGACTGTTTTAGATGATAAACCTTATTTCTGTTATAGAAATATTAGAAATTTAAAAAGGAGGTTCCTGATAAGCAACAGATGAGAACAACATGTGGAACTTTTAGTTGCATGGGCTGCAGCTGTTGTAGTGATATTTTAGTACATAATAATAGTACATTTACACATCCTGTAACTAATAAGCAATATGTGTTCCATTCTTCAGCTAATTGTAATACTACTCAAGTGGTTTATCTGGCCGCTTCCATAAAATGTTCGTCATTTTACATGGGCAAGAACACTAGAAAGCTGAAAGAATGGCTCATTGAGCACAAGTCAGATATATGAAGGAAGAATGACAAAAATGCTTTGAGTAGACATGTTATGTGTAATGGTTTAGATCATTTTTTTTTTTATTTAGGGTAATAGACACAGTAATGAAAGGGACCAGAGGGGGTGATATAAATAATTATCTTGAGAATAAAGAATATGAATTGATTATTAGATTGCGTGCAGACTTTGAACCTGGTCTCAATAATTCTGTGAGTATTAAACCAGTTTTAGTAAGAATACAACAACAGAATCTTTAGAATTGTGTAAGACATTGTTTTAAGAAATTTTAATTAGGAGTGTCATATGATATGCTGGATGTGATAATGTGATGCTTATTTGCTCTTATTTGCTTTTAAAGTGTTGAATGTTCTGTGTAATAGTATTAGCATTGAGAAATGGTGGTTTACCCAAAAGCTTTGCTTTGTAATAAAGTTGTGGCTCGATATTGGAATTATTGTTTTGTATCTGAATTTGCCTTGTGTATTCAAGTTACCACAGTATTATCAATCAGAGATTTTAAATCAAAATGCAGACAAAAAATAAGAATAAACACTTATCTTTTCTCAATATCCTAAGTATTTGGACTAATTTCTATCTCTTTCATTTCTCTGCTATAAAAACCGCATTTGCTTAGTTTTGTACGCCGGGCAGTGCCGGTTAGCCAGGGTATAACTATTCCCGGCTCCACAGTGTCCTCTTCAATTTTTCCCTTGGAACTAGACAAACTTTCAGCTTAAGCACTCAAGCCATTCATTTCTCAGCCTGGCAGTTGCTCAAAACTCATAGCAAGCACTTATAAACCCTAACACTACAGAAGGACAAGGCTCTCTATTCGGCCTTACCAGCCATTCAGTAAAACAGTTTACTGTACCTGTCCAGACATGTGCAAAGGACAGTTTCAAGTGTACTCTCCAGTCCAACTGGTGAATCTGGGCATTTTGAGGCAATGTTGCAACTGCCTCATGTACACAGA
This sequence comes from Protopterus annectens, assembly GCF_019279795.1. NCBI lineage: Eukaryota > Metazoa > Chordata > Ceratodontiformes > Protopteridae > Protopterus > Protopterus annectens. The sequence goes on from NC_056737.1 coordinate 87,927,189, forward strand.
CAACCCTCTCCTCCTACCACCAAACAATAATACATGCGAGAGATGCAATTATACAGCCAAACTGGAGGCTAAGCTGTCTCAACCCAAGACTGGATCAGACAGTCAAGAGGAGAAAGGAAATACTGGCATCACACCACCAGTCTCACATAGACCCATTAAACCAGCATTGGCAAAAAACACACGTAAATACACGAAAACATCCTCAGAGGCTGTAAATAAAAATCTGCAAAAGCAGCAGAGCCCTCCAAAGCAGACATCCAGGCAACCTCCACCCCCCACAAACCATGAAACACATACTTCACAAAACCAGTGTGCCATGCAATCAAAGTCCTCAAGGCAAAATAACATACCCAACATACTAGTAATAGGCGACTCTATAGTCAGGCACACTGATGTCCCACTCACTAGGCTGAATAAGGAGAAGGCTACTGTTAGCTGTCTGTCAGGTGCCAGGATCCGCCACATAACACAAGCACTCAGGTCACTCCAGAACAAGTACAAATACGACTCTGTCATTGTCCATGTTGGTGTGAATGACCTGAACCGTACCTCTCTGGACTACATGAAAAGAGACATGGAAGAGCTCTCTGATCACGTAGCCCAGACCGGTATGACCCTGACCCTGAGTAGCATCCTGCCCTCACCAAGAATGATACCATGGTATAAAGGAAAAATTATCAGTTTCAACAATTGGCTAAGTTTCTGGTGTCATTCAAAGGGGATCCAGTGTCTGTCTGCCTGGGATGACATGCTCGACAAGCCACGGTGCTTCACTAGAGATGGCTTGCACCTGTCACCCTTAGGCTTTCTAATACCGGCCAAGGCTCTTGCCACCTCCATAGTGCCTTTTTTAGGCAAGGTTCAAAAGACAAACCCACTGCTGTAAATATCACAAGTAACAAAAATCTGAGGGTAATACTGCTCAATGCCAGAAGTCTAAACCTCAAAATGCATGCACTCGAGGCACTCCTCAGTATGGAGAAAATCGATATATGTGCAGTAACAGAAACCTGGTTTAAGGCTCCAGAGAGCACCCCAGCACTACCAGGCTACAACTCATACCATACATTTCGGCCACAAAACCCGGACCAAAATACAAAAGGCGGGGGAGTATCCATAGTCATTAAGGATACCCACACCTCCAGGTTAGTGGCACAGCACGATGCTTCAGAGATTATCCACGTGCAACTAACAATGAGCAAAACTGCAATTCAAATTGTAGCTTGCTACAGATAACCCACCAAGTCCCAGGACCCCCATTCCACATTTCTGGAAACTCTGGGTAACATAAAGGTCCTACCTAACACCCTAATATTGAGTGATTTCAACTACCCAAACATTCACTGGGAGAACTACTCAAGTACTAACTCCCTTGCCCAACATTTCCTAGAATTTATAAACTCAAACACTCTGGAACAACTAGTCAACACTCCCACCAGAGGTGACAACAAATTGGACCTGGTCATCACCAACATGGGCGATTGGTGTTCCACACCGGAGGTCAACCCCTCGCTGGTTAGATTTGTCCATAAACAAATCACTTTGGATATCCACATTCCGCCCCCACCCCCAGACAAGGAAACAACCATGAAAAACTTTTCAAAAGCAAACTTCACGTTACTTAGGACGGAGGTGGAAAGTTTCAAAGCCCACTTGCTAAAGGATAATGCTGTCCAAGCTGCAAAATCCTTTACTAATGCAGTCTATGGCACCCACAAAAATGCATGGATTGTGCTATCCCAAGCAAAACTAAGACTCACTCCTCTAAGAAAAGGAAACCAGTCTGGTGGACCCCTGCCATAAACAAGCTATACAATAGAAGGAGGAAACTAGTACAGAAAAGAGTAAAATCCCAAGAAGGGAAGACATCTCTGATCAGTATTAGCAAGAAACCATGATCCCTCATAAAATCGTCCAAGGGGAGCTTTGAAAGAAAACTTGCCAAGGACTCCAAAGATAATCACAAGGCATTCTTTAGCTATGTCAAGAATCTAAGTGGCAATGCTTAGATCTGCTCGGAGTTAGTGCAGAATGGCACAAAATACATTGAACCAACCGATATTGCCAACATCCTGGCAGACAGGTTCAGTGCAAACTTCACCTCCCTCTCACCCCCAAAAGGGCCCATAACCATACCAGAAAAATGTAGAGCCCCTGAAATCACAGACAATCAGGTTAAAATAGCCCTCTCCAAAGCCAAAAACACAGCATCAATGGGACCGGACGGTGTCCCAGGCTGAGTCCTACACAAGCTCAAAGACAAACTAACCCCTCACCTAAACACACTGTTCAAACTCAGCCTTTCCACAGGCTACGTACCCATAGAGTGGTGCACAGCAACGGCTATTCCACTCCACAAAGGTGGAGCCACAACAGACCCTGGAAACTATTGCCCTATAAGCCTGACTAGCTTGGTCTGCAAGGCTATGGAGTGCACCATCATGGAACTCATTAACAGAGACATTGGGAAACTCCAAACTCTGGACCCTACCCAGTTCGGCTTTGTTAAGGGAAGATCATGCCTCATAAACCTTGTGGACTTCTTTGAGACAGTTACCAAGGCTATAGATAAGGGAAAGGTGGTACACACAGCCTACCTAGACCTTGCAAAGGCCTTTGACACCATTCCCCATTCTGGTATTATAGACAAGCTCACCAGCCTGAACATAAACCCCTGTGCCACAAGATGGGTTGCCAGTTGGCTCACGGACAGAACCCACATGGTGAGAGTTGCAGGAGCTAGGTCTGACTCTAAACCGGTTACAAGTGGCATTCCCCAGGGCTCAGTCCTAGGACCGCTCCTGTTCGGCATATACTTCTCAGAGGTACAGACAAGCATAGGAGGACTATGGCTGACCAAGTTCGCAGACAACTGCAAACTAGGGGCTGTAATTGACTCACTGGCTGACACAGACATCCTCCAAAAGGGTCTCACTGAGACGGATATCTGGTGTCAAAATCATGGCCTCAAGCTAAATGCCAAAAAGTGCATACTTATTCCCTTTGGAAATAACAAAGTGCCTACAAACTACCACATAGGTCGTAGTCCCCTAAATACGGAAAATGTAATAAGGGATCTGGGGACCCAAGTAGATAGTAATCTCTCCTTTGATAATCACATTGCCAAAGTGGTTAGAAAATCCTTCTATGTGGCCCACCTAATCACAAAAGGGTTTGCATCCAGATCAAAAGAGGTAATTGTGCCCCTCTACTCACCACTCATCAGACCCATTATAGAGTACAATGCCCCATTTGAGATGTACCTTACAAGACACCTGCAACAGCTGGAAAGACCACAGAAGTACCTCACCAAGAGGATCACTGGCCTCAACGGATGCCCTATACAGCTCGACTGAAGAAACTCCAGCTGTACTCGGTTGCATAGAGCCTGCTCAGAGGTGATCTTTGTCTGACATACAAGGCCATGTCCAACCCAGAATTGATGGACATGCTCCACCTAAAGAAAACCTTATCCCATCAAGCCACATGCTCTAGGGATCTAAACCTAACCACAACAATAAATAGGACGTGCTGGAGGGATAGATTCTTGTCCCAGAGACATCCCATGCTTTGGAACAAGATTCCAATCTACACTAGGTAGAGCTCCTCGCTAGCACTCTTCAAGAGAAACCTTGATGAGTGGATGGGAAACAGAAATTTTACCCCGGGGATCACTTCAGTGGCTCTGATGGACAGAGACACAGGGAACTAATCTAAGGGGGTGGCGAAAGCCAACACATTCTGGCTAGGATTATAAATGCCTTTGGGCAGATAGCCTAGTACCTACCTATGAACCTATGAACCTATCAGCCTTTTTATTAGTATGAGGACATTACTCCAGGAGTTCATTAATTTCCTGATTGACTTAGTGTTGAGTCACCAACACATTATGGTGTTAGGTGATTTTAATATCTGGGTCAATGATGAAGAAATGCTTTCTATGTATGAATTTAATCATATTATAGGTTTGGCGGTTGCTTAGGTGTTTACCTCTGCAACAAGCAAACGTGCATACATTGTATCTGGTCTTCCCTATGGCTGTGGCAAACATGGGCCTGGTAGTTGAACCAGTATCGTGGTCTGACCATCTACTGGTCCACTTTGATTTAACCTTACCTAATTATAGTCCCCTGATCTTGAACCAAGGCTAGTCTGTAATGTTATTAATAGTTATGATTTCTTTCTGATCTGGTCCCTCAGTGCTTCTTTGAGAGTGATGCTGACTCTGTGGATACTTGTGTTGAGGTTTATAGTAAATCGTTAGCTCATACACTGGACACCTTGACCACAGGTCAAGTCTTCCTTGTCTGTACTAAGAGGAGTGAAGGTTTGCTATATCTCTCCAAATAATACCTAGAACATGTTGCAGACTGGAATATGATTAGAGGAGGGCAGGCTGGTGGAATGACAAGAGATGAACATAATTTCATCCATTAGGCAGAGATTTCTCATAAGAAATCAGAATTTTTGTCAAGGGAAATCATTTCAGTGGCTAATCAATCAGCAGTTTTCTGCCAGGTGGTGGAGGGACTGTGCATCCCACCCTGGCTATCAAATGGAAGAGCTCTGATAACCTCTGAATGTGAGTCTCATTTTTTTGACTGGTAAGATTGCATCCATTAGCTTTGCCTTTCCCTTAGCTAATCCCATCCTTTTAACTAAGCCTTGGCTGGTGTTTGATATTTTCAATTAAGATTAGTTTACTGATGTGTTTTCTAGTCTGAGCTTAACAACTTGCATGCTGGACCCTCGTCCTTCTAAGCTGGTAATGACCATCTTTGAAACCATTGGGTCCAGTTATCTATCAAATATTGGTTGTTTCCTTAAGAGATGGGATTTTGCCTTTAGCTTTTAAGGAGGCATTGTTTATCTCAACTTAAGAAACCAACAAACTTTAGACCCAAATAACTTAAATAACTACCACCATTCTATTCCATTTCTTTGCAAAGTTATTGAAAAAGATGTTTACAAGCATCTGCAAACTCATTTTAAAGTCAGGGGGCTTGTGGGTAATTTAGGGTTTCATATTCACCATAACAGTGAAACAGCAGTTATAAAAGTTATTAATGATTTCCTGATGGCAAGAAACTAGCAGCACTAACAGAGTGCTGATCTTCCTGGATATGTCTGCAACATTTGACACAGAGAACCATGGTATCAAAACAAACAGATTTCACTCCTACTATGGAATTTATTTATTTCTTACATAACTATAGACAAAGAGTCTGTTGTTGCCTTGATTCGATAAAGGGTTCTATTTTAGGTTCTACTGTTTATTGGGTACATGTCTCCTGTTGAAGATCTACCCAGGGAAAGAGTCCTAGCATACCATAGTTACATGGATGATACCCAGGTTTATTTTACTCCTTGGTTTCACTGGAGTGACAGTACTCCCTCTTTACCAGGGTTTAGGTCCTATTGTGCTTTCAGACCCTTGGGTAACTGTGTGGGTACATGTTTGTTAGAAACACCATTACTTTGCATCAGATTACTCAAGGCCCTAACTTGGAGCTCATGGGAAATTCAAATTAACTTTAACAAATCCAGCTTTTACTTCATTGCTAGCTACAGATCCCCATCAATATCACCCAAAGGTCACAGAAATTATTTCAACACCACTGAGGCATTAAATATCAAACCAAATTCCCTCTTACTAGGGGACTTCAATTACCCAAGCATTGGAACATTTACACTTCTAAAAATAGTTATGGTCAGTATTTCCTAGACTTCATTAATACCAATGCATGGAAGCAAATTTTAAAACTATCCTCTCGAGACTTTAATATTCCTGAATCTAGCCCCGCCAGAAGCCCACCTCACATCTCCTCATCCCTGCATAAATCTGGCCACAAATTAGTCATCTCTGTCAGGATAGTGGTACCAACTTAAAATAAGACTATCTTTAGGGACTTCTCCAAGGCAAACCTACTTCAGCGTGTAAAAGACCTATCTGAAATAGGATGCAGCATTCACCTCTGACTTCTCTCAGCATCTGAACAGATACATAGAAAAGTCAATACCCATCTGTCCTAAATATAATGGTAAATTCAAAGATAAGACTCTCTAGTGGACCTCCAGTATTAATAAACTGTACAAAAACAAGGAAAATAATAAAACATTGCAAGAAATCCCCATCTCACTACCAAAAGACTACACTGAAATATGCCAGCAAGGAACTTAAAAACACGATTATAAAATGTAAAGCATAGTATGAACATAAGGGTGTTACAGATTCCAAAGGAAACTACAAAATGTCTTCAATTATATAAAAAAATAATAAGGAATGTCCAAAACTGCACTGACCTTCATTCATAATAATATCACCCATTCTAACCTTGAAGATATAGCTACTATATTAGCAAACAAGTTTAGTGCCAACTTTACCCCCACTTACAAAATTGTTATCCCATTTGTCCCTAAGAATTTAGTTTCTCCTGAAAGAACTTTGGAACAAGTCTTAGAATCCCTGTCAAAGGCTAAAAATAATACTTCTTGGTGTACTGATCAGAATACAAACTAGTCAGTATACTAGTTTGTATTCTGATCAGTACACCAAGCCTGCAGTATCTGACTCTCTACTTAAACTGTTCAATCTCAGCCTATTTACAGAGTTTGTTCCTGATCCCTTTTACAACAGCCACTGTGACTCCCCTACACAAGGCTGGTCCTTCTATAGACCTGGAATGAATATATATATATATATATATATATATATATATATATATATATATATATATATATGTATTTACTTGGAAAGTCTAACTGGGCACAGTTGCCCTTTTTCAGATGAGGCCTGGGAAGAAAAGCTCTAAGGTATCATGTTTAATGCAATCAATATTTATAATAACAAATTTTATAATGTGAATACATAACATAACAGTCAGTGTAATAAAAGTTGTATTGATATTTTCAAGCATTACATTTACAAGCCTCGTACTGAGACTTTACAGATAGAAGAGTGGTGTATAACAGAGGTAAGAATAATTTAAAAAATACAATAGAGTATTAGAGGGATAAGCAAGTCTGCATGTTAACAGATAAGTAGTGATGGAATAGTAATTTGTGCTAATTAGAAGTAGATATAGTAGTTTAGCTGCCGCGTTGGTGCAGCGGTTAGCATTGTTGCTTCTCAGCAAGAGGTTCTCCCGTTCGATTCTCGACTGGAGCGCCTTCTGTGTGCAGTCTGCATGCCCTCCCCGTGGTCGAGTGGCGTTAAAGGCAGCAGGTAGGTGCGAGCTTGAATGGGCGTGCCTTCGTTGAAGGTTGGGCGTTGGGCTGGCAACTCGGCACCGTAAAATCCACTGCCAATCATGAGCGGACCGGAGTTCTGCTGTAGCAACCCCTAACCAGGAAAAGCAGAAAGACAGGAGACAGGAGGAGAAGTAGGTATAGTAGTTTAAGAAGTACAAGAAAGTGAGATATTAGAAGGGGAAAAGCAGGTTAGGTGATTTAGTGCTTTAAAGGGAGGCATAAAAAAGGTGATGAAGGGTGTTAGAGAACTGTGTCCAGGATGAGGAGCAGGGACAAAGCCAGGAGGCAGAGAGGAAGTATTTTAGCAATGGATTGAAAAGGTGAAGGTGAGTGATAGACTTCCCTGATACAGGAATTTTATTCCAAGTTCTTGCTACGCCATTGGAATACAGACTGTACCCAGCAGCCTTTTGTGGTTTGTAGATGGTAAACAGTTTATTATTTGACCAAAGAGGTTGATTTGGAAGATTGTATTGGAGTAGGGGTCTAAATGTTGGGAGATGGATAGGGTATGGATGATTATATGGGTTAAGGTGAGCTGAGTATAAGACAGGTGTTGAGGAAGCTTGAGCCTGTTAAGCATTTTTAGTACTAAACAGTGGTGGACCTGGTAAGATTTGTTGCAAGAAAATCTGGCAACTTTGTTACAGCACTGTCCAAGTTTAGAACTAAGTGAGGCTTGTAGGTTGGCCATGATACAGGCTCCATACAGGATAAAGAGTAAGGGGTAAGCAGTAGCTAGAGTTACCTTGGCAGAGTCTGTAAGGAATGTCTTTCCTCTATGTAGGGTGCCAAGTTTTTGATGGGTTTTCTTGATTACATGGATATGTAAATCAAATTTAATATTGTCGATTGTCATGCCCAGTAGTTTTATGTGGGGCAACTTTAAACATGATATTATTTAATTATTAAATTAAATTAAATTAATTAACTTATTAAATTATAAAAATTACTATTTAATCATGGTATTATAACATAGCAGATCTCATTTATGCAGACACAGGCAATTTAATTGATCTAGATAGGTTTGGCTCTGTGAAGAGCTGGTCCTTTCTCCTGAATCTAGTAAGGTTCTTTAAAAAGGTAACAGGGGCTGTAGACAGTTGTCATTCTGTGTGCACTGCTTATCGTGACCTGACCAAGGCTTTTGATACTATCACACATGCTGATATTATTTAAAAATTTGACAAGCTTAATCTAAATCCTTTCATTGCCCATTGGAGTGCAAATGGGCTATCTAATAGATCCCAAGTTGTGAAAGTTGATTCCCTTTCTGAATGTAAAATGAAAACTAGTGTGGTGCCACAGAGAACATTTCTAGGCCTTCTCCTGTGTGGCATTTATTTTGCAGACACCCAAGCCAATATCCCGGAGGTGTAGTTGACCATGTTAGCTGATGACTGGAAAATGGGCAATGTAATCCACTGATCCACGAATACAGAACAGCTCCAGCAAGGGATGGAATATGTACATACCTGGTATATCAAAAATAGTCTCAAACTAAATGAAAAAAGTGCAGCATGGTAACATTTGGCAGAAAAGTTGGTACCACTTCATATGTTATAAATGATACTCCTCTTCAGACAGATATGGTCATAAGAGATCAAGTTGCTTACATGGATAACTCTCATTTGACCATAATGTTTCTATCATAGGTAGGAAATCCTCCTATCTGGCCCAGTTGATTTCCAAGGGAATAACTTCCAGATCTAAAGAAGTTATCCTGCTACTGTACTTTTCCTTATCAGGCCCATTATTGAATACAGTTCTCCCCATTGTTATGCAGAAATCCATGAATATTGCTCTATTGGAAAGGCCCCAAAGATTTCTAACCAAGAAAATTAAGAGACTACCCTATAGATTAGCACAACACTGCTAATACCTAGAAGCCTACAGGTTGCTGCAAGGAGACCTGTGTCTCGCTTTTCAAGCCATGAAAGTCCTAGTTCTATTTGGCATCCTGTTTCTTTACTAAACCAGTCACTCTAGAAACACCCACACCAAGGACTTAAATCTACACCAAGAAAAAAAGACTCACTGGAGGAATAAGTTCCTACCTCAATGTATTGCTAGCCTATGGAATAAGTTACCACTACAGGTTAAACAAAGTACTACTTTGGCTACATTTAAGGCTAGTCTTGATGAATGGAAGGGTAGGCAGACATTTACACCAGGTTTATCATGTACATCCCTTTTCAGTTTGAGAAGTAAGCACTATTAATTGCTTGAAAATAGTCTGCTTAAAGTTGTATATGGCTAGGCATTTTGCAGTCCCCATGATCACTTGCTAGTATGTTGCTGTGTTCTTTTCTACAAGATAACATGGCTTGCATTTATTTCCTGGCTGATGACGTCTGAGCTATTCATACTTGGCTAATTGAGAATTGTTTAAATTTGAACACCACTAAGACTGGAACCTTGGCAATATGTACAACTCTGAGTGACTCTTCTGCCATACTTTGCCTAATTGGACCATGTATGGCAGTGATAACTTGAAATTTGTTGATAAAGTGAGGAATCTTGGCATTATCTTAGACTCTTGCTTACACTTTGGGACCAGATGTTCATTGTTGTAGTCATCCTATTCCCACTGAAGAAATATTGCCAGGATTAACCACCTAAGTCAGCATTCAGATGTCTCAGCTGTAGTAAATGCATTGGTCTCCTTCAGACTGGACTACTGCTATGCCCTGTACCTGGGTCTGCCTAATACTGAGCTTGACAGTTTATATTTGGTGCAAAATTCTGTGGCTAGCTCACTTACTGGTATGTCTCATTAAAAACATACAACACCTGTCATACACAGACTGCATCAACTCCAGGTCCCGGTTTGTATCACCTTTAACATCTTGGTATTAGTGTATTTGGCCATTCATGACCTGGGTCCTTGCTATATGAAGGAGATTATTGTGCCCTACTGCCCCATGTGGGTATCCGTGGACCTGCTGGTGGTTAGATGAGTTAACTTGTAGACTTCAGGTTCTCATGATTTTCTGTATCAGGATCCTTACCTGTAAAACTTGGTGCCTTAGTGGCTCTGTGAATGCCCCTACCTGGCTAGCTTTCAACATGCTTTAAAGACTTACTTTTTTGATTTGGCATATAATGAGGGTAAACTAATTTTATACACATACAGTTTTATGTTTTGCTGCTTACACTGTTTATTTATTTATTGTATTTATGTTTGCTGTTTTAACATAATAACAAGTTTTGTGGTTTATGTTTTAATGTTTTTCTTTTATCTCTAATCGGTACTTTGTTAAAACGCCTTAATAAACTGGAAACTGCTGTAATATGTTAAACAGAGTGACACCCTCAAATTCTTCAAGACTAAGTTTGACAACTAAATGATCAGCAAGAAATTCATCCCTGCAACAATCTGCTACATCCTTTTATAGCTGGCAGTTTCATAGATTCATAGGTCAATACTAGTCTGATCCAGAAGACCACTGGTAGCCCAGCCACAATATTCCAAATTATAGTTACCCATTGACATGACTAATTTTCACCTAGTTTTTAACACTTTCAATGAAGGCTTTTTGTGGTACACTTATGATTGCCCAGCCATTCATTCAGGTTATGCCTAAAGAGGGTCAGGCAGCTATGTTGCTTTACATGGAAGTCTATTCCATAAAATAAAGATTCGCTGGGATAAATCTCCATCTTGCGTGGATGTTGATTATGTTATTTGTTTTGCAAATGTGCAGAAGGTCACAAAGGACTAGATCTTTTTCAGGTTCTGTAAGCTCAAAAGAGGCCACCTCTCAAGAGTTTGTAGGAAACAGAAGACAGAGAGAAAGAGCGCTTTAAGGTAGTCTGGGTAGCTCATGGACCACATGCCTTTGATTATCTTAGAGAAAAAATACTGTGGTCTCAGAAGCTGGGTCATATGCTTAGACAGGTATATACCAAAAGAAAATTTATACTCTACTAAGGTCCTGATGATGGGAAAGTTGAAAGGGATAACTTCTTTAGATCTGTAAGAAATACTACTGTTGACTAGTCTGGAAAGGGAAAAGGATTTCCTAATACTAGTGGATACATGGTGATCAAAGGATACCTCACTGTCATTGAAAACCCCCAGGTCCCTAATGACTGAGTCATTTTTTAAAAGGGTTGTCACTTATGTGCTAAGTGCATGGATGCCCAGATTTGCCTAAGGACACGATGCATTTCTTGGCATTTAGTTTTAGGGTAAAGTCCAGGCACCACTTTTTGGTGAATGTTAGTCCCTCCGGAAGAACTTGGACAGGATTACTCAGATGCCAAGTTCATTTTCTGCCTGTAGAATGCAGCCACAAACAATGATGCATAACATTTTCTTTGCCTATGGGACAGTATTTGGGGAAACAGCATAAACTTTACTATTACTTTTAAGGAGAAACAGTATGGGGCTTGGGGTGCAAACTAAGTATCTACCCTCCCTCTGATTGGAATGTATAATTTCTGGTCATGTGTGCATAGCATATATTGATTGTAGCAACGTGTCTATTGCCATGCCATACCCTCTGCCTATGGTTGATATAGTAAGGCTGTTGAAATGGAGATGTATGGCTGGTAAAATGTAGAGTGTTGCTACACATTTTGGCTATTTACTGATATTTGATTTTCTCTTTTTGAGCTTAATTTTTTCTTTGTTAGATGACATTGGGCAGTTAGAAGGGTCTGACTTGCTGTTGCCTTGTACTGAAAGAATATTGCTGTCTGTTACTATTTGTAATTAAGGGTTATCTGGCAATGTTCCCAGTTGTCTTTTGGTTGGAGTAAGGATATAGATGTGTATACTGCTGTTTGCAGTTGTCAAATTCTTTGGTGTTTTTCGGTTGGAACAAAGGAATTTGATGTGCCAGTTTGGTGTTTTTCTCCTAGTGGAATCAAAGTGTTCTCTTCAGTATTTTCGACAAATGGTATTTGTTTCACCTGGAGCTGAGGGGCAGAATTGGCCACCATCTCGCTTTGGATGGTGGATAAAGGCAATAGTGTCTCAAAGCTTTGTTCAGGTGACACCATTTTTAATAGTTCTGTATGTACCTCTGTGAGCAGATTGTTTATGTGTGGCCGGTGGAATCTTTGTTTTTGTTGTTAATCTATGAAGTAGTGTTTAGTAGTGTTTCTCCACAGAATGCTTGTGAAACTTAATTTTACCAATGGATCATGTGTGTCAGTGGCTTGTCCTGCAAAAAATATTGTTCTTTCATCTTTTATTGTGTTTCAATCATTTTAGAATTGATTCTAAAAGGATTGCTTGTTTTGAATTTGCTCTTCACAGTTCATTCAGTGATGAGAATCATATATATAGGCAAACAGGCATACTAAATGTAATTGAAACACCAAATGTCAACATCATTATGTTCAATAACAAAACATCGACAAATCAAATGTCAACAGATCACTATGCATGCAGAGAAGAATAAACTCAGGACAAGCAAATAAAATAAATAAAATAAGTTTAAAACATACTTTTAAGCAAAGGGCTCCTCTACACCCCCACACCCCCTGTTAATTTTATATACTAACTCCTAGATACTGGGGAAGGAGCATGTTCCCCTACCATTGGATAGTATGATTCTGCAAACATGTTGACCATCATGTGTGTTGACAAACAAAGCAAGATGTTGACTTTAAACACTGTAGATTATACACACACACACACACACACACACACACACACACATATATATATATATATATATATATATATATACATACATACATACATGCATACAATAAAACTATCCAATTAAGCAATAAAAAAATCAGATTAAACACTTCCAATTAATTTCCTTATTGAATCCATCAGGGATCAGTGTTTTGTATTTTAAAATGCATACACCTTCTATATATAACAAATTGTAATTTACCAAATGATTTTCAGTGGCTTAACTTTAATTTGTAAGAAAACAGTACATGACAAAAACATTAGGATTTTTATGATGTTGGTTCATAAGCTGTTCCCTGAAAGTAATATCAATTTTGCCTGTTCTAATGTCTCTCAGATGCCCCTTCAGCCTATCACTGAGCTTTTAGTCCCAAATTGTAAGAAGACTTCAGGGCAGATGCTATTTGCTCTGAAGCACATGGACCAGATCTAGAAACTGCACATTTAATACCTTTAATCATTAAGAAGCAAGGTACAATATTAAAATAAACACAAGCATCAAAAACCATGGTGCCCATATTATTAATAGAACTAGATAAAGAGCAATCATCAGTATAAGCAAAATAATTATGTGTTAACATATCTGATAAACTGCATCCCCTTTGTAATAAATACTTGGGAAGTTGAGTATACAAGGTGGTGACACTCGTTCTTTATAAAACTACCTTAAATCCACTATCATTGCTCCAGCAAATGTCTCCTTCTAAAACTTTCCTCCTGGAAGATCAGTCACCTCCTAATAGCAGTCGGCCACCTTCTTCCTCCAGCCTGTCTTAACAAATTTAAATCCCTTATTCTCACTATCACCTCAGCTGCCTGTAACTATAAAAATATTGTTATTCCAGGAGACTTTGACCTGAACTACTTTATGCAGTTAATCAATGATGCTACCCATTCAAATTGTGAACCAACAACCACACTTGGAGCTGCTAATAACTAACAACCTTCCTATAATCTTGAATATATCTGTTCTTCAACTCTCATTCAGTGACCACTCCCCAGTAGCCTTCCAAATTATCCACCAGTCACTAAAACTTTCCCCTAAGTTAGGTGCCTTCAGACACAGATCCAGCTTCAGAAAACACCTAGCAACTTTTGACTGGTCTCCTATTACCAGTTTGCAGTACCCCAGCTCAACTCTTACAGCTCTTACATATACCCACATTCAACTTCAAGACAAGTTTTTCCCTCTCATACAGTGCCTTTTCAAATACAACAAATAAAACCCTTGAATAAGGGTCTATATTATATCATCGAATGCTTAAAAAAGTGAACGCTGATTGATCGACCTAATTTAAGCGAAAGCTTACATTCTCGAACTGTCAGATCAGCAATTTTTTTCCCAGGGAAAAAAATCGCTGATCCAAAACACATACACACAACACAAGCACACCAAACAAACAGAAATCCACACACATACACCTAAAATCTGATACCTAACCCTACACTAAACTATGCACACACCACTAACTACCCACTTACCTTAACCCAAACCCTAACCCTAAGGTCCGTCACTATCGCACATTCACCTTACCCGCTCCCTAACCCTAACTCACTTAAATCCGCCCTAACCCTCATGTCCACTCAATCGCACACACCTAACCCGAGCCCTAACCCTAGCTCACCTAAATCACCCTAATACTCACATCCACACAATTGCACACTTACCTGAATCCAACCGGTAACTTTCCACCATAACACTGAAAATACCGAAGCAGCAGAAATGGACAACCGAATTCTTTCCCTAGGAAAAATTTGAGTTTCTGCTGCTTCGATATTTTGCAGTTTCACGAAAATAAGTTCGATCAATCAGCATTCGCTTTTTTAAGCATTCGAGGATATAATGTAGACCCTTGAATAACCACTGAAATGAAAGCTGTGCTCAAGCTTAGGGACAAAGTTTGGTCTTCATGGAGACAAAAACCCTCACCAGAAAATTGCACTGTCTTTACCCCTCTACATAACCTAACTATGCAAGTCATATACAGGCATAAAAACTACTATTTCAAAAACAAACAACTTGCTGCATTAGGCAACCCAAAGACTTCTGACAGAAATTAAATCTTCTCATAGGTTGAAGATCCACAGATCCCACCTCCTCCCCTATCAACATCCAGATCTCTAAAGGCCAACTCTCAAACTCTGCCTTTCTTAAATAATTCATCCACCCCCCTTATGCAACAACCTCTACCTCTGTCTACAACTCACCAAGCCCCCTCCTTTTATTCTCTCCTGTCTTTTAAGACAGTTTCTCAGAAAGATCTTGACCACATACTAGGAAAACATACCCAATAATGCACCCCCCAATACAGACAACTTACTCCCTTCATTTATATCACTTGGCAGAAACTTCGTTGCCACATCTCTTCTCTCTCTCTCTATCTCTATCTCTCTCTCTCTCTCTCTATATATATATATATATATATATATATATTTATTTATGTGTGTGTGTGTGTGTGTGTGTGTGTGTGTGTGTGTGTGTGTGTGTGTGTGTGTGTGTGTGTGTATAGATGTATAAAGTCTGCTTAACTCAAAATACAATGCCAGATATGGAAAACTGCTCTTGGCAAACTCCTTCACAACCAGCCTCAGCCAGAAAATGTCTCCCACCCTATCTCCATCCTCCCTACACTTGGGAAATACTTGAAAAACGAATCTATAAGCAGTTGTCCACTTACATCCAAAAGTACCACCTCCTCACGCTTGAACAGCTTGGATCCTCTGGTGTCTGGAGCACAATGACAGCACTATGGTCATTTGCAGATGAGATCCTGCTCAACATGGATAAAGGAAACCTTTCAGGAGCTCTCCTCACTGACCTCACCAAAGCTTTTGATCTTATTGACCACTTCCTGTTCATTCTCTTCCTCCAACATATTAGGGTTAGCCTCAACACTGTCACCTGGTTCAAACATTATTTAAAAAAATAAGTATTTCAGTATCAGTGCCCCAAACCAGAGGATGCACCAGGGATCCATAATCTCCCCACTATTGTTTTCAATCTTTATTAACAAACTACCCTCTGAGCCTAATCTTCTTATCTGTCTGTGTGCAAATGAAATTGTTATTCTTTGATCCACTCCCTGACCTGTTCAAACTTTAGTCTGACCTCAACTCCCTTAATTCTTGGCTAAACAACCATAAGTTACTCATAAAACCTTCCAAAACAAAACATATGATATTCAGAACTTCACAAAAGCTGAAAGAAAACTCTTAAAAGTCTCAGCATTGCAGATCTCAGTAACTCCCCAACAGAAATGGCCACATCCTTGAATTCTTAGGTTTATGGCTAAACCAGTCACTTAACTTCTAAAGCCACACTGAAAACAATAGCCAAAAACATAAGTTCTCTTTTATTTTGGTCCTGTGAAACATCTCCCTTTCTCTCCAGACCAGCAAGAGATGACAACTCTTCACATACAAAACTACATAAAAAAACTCATCAAAAGATAGGTCTGCTATATAGAGCAAAGAAATCCTTACTTCGTCTAGTAGAAACAACCTAACTAATGCTCATCTTTCACCCTCTCTTCCCTATGGCTCGCCTATTTTAACTAACATCTAGATCTCTCAAACCACAACTGGATCAATGCTATATAGATTTGCAGCTAGCCTGTCTGATGAAGCTCATCATTGATCTGCATTACATGCTCTCAGCTAGTTATAACTCCCATATCAACTAGCCCATAAACAACTTCTTCTAATCCATAAAATACCATATAAACCCCATACCTGCCCTTCTACCTCCTTAGTACTTCATCACTGTCTTCCAAATCACCTTCTGTGCTTGCAAGATAAAAACCTATAAACAAAAAAGAAGTATGAGACAAAGTCTGTTCTTACACTGCACAGCCAAATAATGGAACTGTATCCTATATTCAGTCAGAACTATACCTAACCTCCATGTGTTGATATCCTCTCTCACAGACTCTCTCACTAACTCATGGTTGTGCCCATACAACTCACCTCTATGATCTACATCAACAAATAGCTCACATTCATACTAACCACCATCATACTATCTGTCTCTACCATTCAACACCTGTCCTCTCCCCATTTGTAGGTGGTGCTTGTATCATTTTTTTTCTAGCATAATATACTATACTTCTAAAACTTTTGTATATAATTGTCATATTTATCATTTTTTTGATTATTTGATTTTTTTTTTTTTATTATATCACCAGAATGTGCTCATGCTTTATTATATCCTATGTATTCCACTATCAAATTGTATATATATATATATATATATATATATATATATATATATATATATATATATATAATCTTTTTTTGTTGTTTTAATTACATCTATAATACAGTTCTATTTCATGTTATCTACCATATTTCCCCAATACTTTATACTCTTTCCCCCGTCGAAATACACATTAGGGCTTATTATCAGGGGATGCCTTATTTACTCCCCCGTACAACAATCTACATTTGTTCATGTACAAAAATCGGCATTTATGAATGTGCAAAAATCGACATTTATTCATGTACACAAATTGACATTTATTTAGTACTTTTCTGTTATTAGACAACAGTTCTAAGTAATACATTAACAGTTGTGTAAGAATTCTATATAAACAGTGCAACAAACATTTCAGCTTCAGAATATCTACACCTCGGCTTTCACAGTGCAATATTTCATGCTTAACAGAAAGTGCTGAAAAATCTCAATGCATGTGTATTGGAGGAGGGGAATAAAACTGAAAGCAGAAGCAATCCATTCTGTTGCCCCAATAATGGAAAAGTTATTCAAATACAGTCATGTCATCTTCTTCTGGAACATCGTCATAAGTCTCCAACCCCTGAATTCTGGCCTGAATCTTTTGCAACTCCATTTCCTGTAGAACCATTAGCCCCAATCTGTCATGCCTAGCAATAGAGATCTCCTTAAATGAGCAATGCTTGTCCATGTAGCCTGCTCATAGTGCATTGGCAACACAGCTGTCAGTGATTTTATCCCATGAATTTTTCACCCAAGTCACGACCTATTGCAGGCTAGGCTTCCCAAACTTTCCATGCGGATTTCTCTCCATTCTATTTTCAATATAGTCATTGAGTTCCATGCACAAATAGTCCTTGAATGGCTTGTTTATTGCAATATCAAGAGTCTGGAGATAGGCAGTCATTCCTGTGGGAATCATTATTTGATCTATTCTTCTCCGTGCAAGGAATTTCTTCATTTCTTTAGTGCTGTGAGTGCTGGCTGAATCCCAGACTAGCATACCTCTTTCGCCACCTCGCAAAACAAGTGACAGCATTACATCGACTCACTTCCTTATAACTGCTTGTGTGCACCAGGCTTTTTCGGTTTCAAGAATGTAAATGCCTGAAACATGTTCAATCTTATCTTTCTTCCCCTTACTAATGATTAGAGGTGGGGTTTTCTTTCCATCTAGATGAATTGCCAAAATACAGGTAACACATGCACACTCGTAACCAGTGGAGGAAATGTAGATTGACGAGGCACCCCCTTTGATCAAGTGTTCTTTGAGATTCTTGGCCCATAAACACTGCAGTTTCATCCATAGCAATCATGTTGGAGAGTTGGTATTTAGAAAAGCCAATGCCATCAACAAAGGACTTGAATGCAAGTGCACGTTTAATAACTTCAGCATCTTCTAGCTTGAACAGTGTTGTAGCTCTTCTTAGAGACAGTTCATATCACTGATGGAAGCCATCCAGCCAATGTTGTGATGCTTTGAATTCTTCTGGGGATATTTCTAACTGTGGTGCCAATGAAAGCACAAATGCTTGAATATCAGCCCTGCGCACAACCAAAGCCTTTGTTCTCCTCTTAGCAATCCAGTCACAAATGATGTCTTCCAGCTCAGGAAATAATGGTTGCTGACCTGAGCCACACTTGCACTTCTTAGCATTTCCCTTGTCAGCCTGTTGACTGAGGTCATCATACGCTGCACCCCATTTTCAGACCATTCGGAGATCTAACTTCTTTTCTTTGCAGAAAGCCTTCAGATTCTTTTCCCGGGAGTCCTCCACAATTCCTTTCTTGTACTCGACGGAATAGCTCTTTCTTTTTGCACTCATCTTGTCTGGGGGGGTTAATTGAAGACTTACGAGACCGTAGCGGCAACACAAAATGGCGATGGTTAAGAAGTCACAACCACAGACGTTCGTTATCAAGTGTGCGTGCTTTATGCACATTGTCTGTGCTTTGACCAATCAAAGTACAGCTGCCAGTGTTTATGGACCAAGGATCTCAACCGTCATGTGTGAGTGATGATTAGGGTTGCAGTAAGAATCGTGGACTCCCAGGGAAAGAATCTTACAACTTTCTGCAAAGGGAAGAAGTTGGGTGTCCAACTGGACCGAAGATGGCAAGCAGAGTACGATAACCTCAGTCAATGGGTGTCAATAATATTTTTATAATTCAACACGTCCTTCATGTGTTGTTGATCTTAACTGGGGCTCATTTTTGGGATAGGGCTTATATTATGACCAAAATACCACAATAAGTGGACAAAAATTCTGAAATACCACAATAATAGTCACAGACCACAGAACACAGAGCAGAAATCACAATAATTTAATTCAAACTTAGCGCTTCAGCACCAAGCCTTCAATGAGTACAAATTCATTCACTGCTTCATTCAATATTTATACACTCAATAAGATCAAATGCTTATCAATTAATTAAACAATCAAATAATTCATTCATTCATTAAATCACATATTTCCAGTTAACTTCCTTATTTAACCCATTAGGTTCCAAAGTATTATATTTGAAAATAAAAGAGTTTCCTTCTTTAATAGCTTTTCTTTAATGTGTAAACCTTCTCCCAATAATACCTTTATTTTTTTCCAGAATGCACCCTTGTAAGCAATCTGGTTCAGCACTGTGTGCAGTCATAAAATGTTGTCCTAAAGCGCTTTCTATTTTATGATTTTTAATGTCCCTTATGTGCTCTTGTAAGTGCATTTTAAATGATCTGCCTGTTTCTGCTATATAATAAATGTTACAACTACATCTAAGGGCAGTACTGCAGTGGTGGTGCTGCAGTAGCATTGTCGCCTCATAGCAAGACGCTGTCCCGTTCGATTCTCAGCTAGAGCGTCTTCTGTGTGGAGGCATACGTGAATTGGGTGTGCCTTTGTTGAAGGTTGTGCATCAGGGCTGGTAACCCGGTATGTAAAAGTCCACTACCAATCATTAGCGGACCGGAGTTCCGCTGTGGCGACCCCTAACCGGGAAAAGCCGAAAGATACAAGCAAACAAATAACTACATCTAAGGGCATAGATTATTCCTTCAGCATTACATGTATACAGGCCTCTAGGTGTAAACCTTACATCATTAATTTTTGGAAAGGCAGTCGCTACACGTTTACATACTGAACATTTTTTACAAGCTATGGTTCACATTTTGTTTCCCTTTAAATTAGGATATATAGTAACTTCTGGTGGTATAAAACAATTATGTACTACCATATCTGCCAAGTTTCTATTCCTCTTATAAGAAACTTTAATCTGGCTTTTTATCAGATATATCAAATCTTTATCATTAGTTGCCATTTCCAATATTTTTTAACTTCCTTAACTATAGTATCTGTCATTACATTAAATGTAGTAAAGAAATACACTTCTCTATCTCCTTCTTCAATCTTTCTTTCATTATTAACACATTTGCTTCCTATTTCATTCCTTTTTCCATTCTCAAAACACTATTATACCTTTTTGTTATTCCATACATGCATTCTCTTACTTTTTTCTTAGATTCTTCCACTGTTTTTTGCCTTACAAACACAAGGTGCAGGGTTTGAGTCTCACAAGGGATAATTGGCTAGGCTTAAAATGGCTCGCAAGGGCAGTTAGCTTAGTACTAAACTATGAATCTATGAATCTATGAAACCCTCTTTCTATAAACACATTTTCTGTCCTTAACAATTTCTATTCAAAAGTCTCATCAGAACTGCATAATTTATCTAACCTCAAAAATTCATTGTAAGGCAACACAACAATCAAATGGCTTAGATGGCAACTAGTACCATATAAAAAGGCATTATTCTGACCAAATGTCCTATGGACAGTTGTTTCAAGACAATTATTGTCTATATCCGAAAACGTAACTTCCCATTTGTATGCCGTCAAATTTAAAGCCAAAAACATTTTCCTGTAAATCATCTATGAAGGACTGAGCTTCCCCCATATTTCCATCACATAGAAATATTAAGTCATCTATACATCTAAAATAATAAGAACAACTTGATTGTTATAAAACAAATGTGCATATATATATATATATATATATATATATATATATATATATATATATATATATTCTGCTTCAAATTTTGCCATTACAATATTTGCATACATAGGGGCAAAAGCTGCCCCCATTGCAGTTCCTTGCAGCTGATAGTAAATCTCACCATTAAACAGAAAATAGTTATTTTTTTTAAACAAAAGTCTGTCAATTCTATTATAAAATGGGTCAGTGGAGAATCACCCAAGAAATAACATAATGCTTCATACCATTCTTATTCCTTATATTGGTATACAAACGTTTAACATCTAGGCAAAGCCAGTACATATTGTCATTCCAAACTTTTTTACTGATTTTACACAAAAAACCCAGGCTATCTTTGATGAATGAGGGTAGGGCAAACATATAAGTTTTTAAATATTCATACAGCTCATGGGTTACAGTAAGAATCATGGAAGACTCCCAGGGAAAGAATCTTATGACTTTCTGCAAAGGGATGAAGTTGGGCGTCTAAATGGCCCAAAAATGGTGAGCAGAGTATGATAACCTCAGTCAACTGGTGTCAATAATATTATTTTATAATTCAACACGTCCATCATGTGTTGTTGCCAATCTTAACTGGGGCTTATTTTTGGGGTAGGGCTTATATCATGACCACCCTGGAAAACCATGCTAAGCCTTATTCTCTGGTTAGGTCTTATTTACGAAGAAATACGGTAACTCTCTAGTGCATTTATCCCTGGGCCTCTGGTGAAAATGGATGTTTATTATCCACTTGGTCTTTCCTGGTAAACAAATGTCAATAAAATAAACAATAAATAAATAGACAAAGGAGTCATCCTTGCTCAAGTTGAGTACAAGCTCCCACAGCCTCTAAAAAGTCATCCATTTTACATTCCATCGAAAACAAAATCTGACTATTTATTTCCACCCTCCTCGGGAACAGTGGTACACCACCCTTTCTAAAGCCAAATGACTACCAGTCTCCTATAGAGCTGAGCTACTCCTGTGGTCTCTTCTTTTCAAACTACTTCAACAAGTTACCTTCCTGCCTCTTGCAGCCAAACTCCATAATAAAGCCACCTCCTACAGCCTCTGCAACCTCTCCCAATTAACTCCCTCACTCAAGACACCCCAAACCAAACTGCACTGTACCAACCAGTCCTTCTCCATTCTTACACGCAAACTCTGGCAATCCCTCCTTCCCTCACCTAAAAGAAGTCTCCTATTTCCCCTCTTTCACAGCACAACTTAAAAGACACCTAAATCAGAAATCTGACTGCAATTGCTTTTCCACTGTACACAATCTTACTCTGTCCTCACCTGCATCACTTCTACTTTTACCCACTGTTCTCACCTGCTACTTCCCTCGCCTGTTTACTACTAAAATTAATTCACATTTTTCTAGTCTAATAATATTTGCATATTGGTTCAATTGTATATGGGATTCCCTACCTCCTGTTATTACCCCATGTGGGTGAATTGGTTCTGTTTTATTTTTTGTGAATTTCTTCACCCAGGCTATGCCTGCAAATGATATGCTGTGATCAGTGTACTACACCAGTAGACAGACTGACTAACTAAATAAATACATTTAAATAAATTATCATCTGCCAACAAAATAGACCATGCCTTCTTAAATACAGTAACTTTTTCATTAGAACATTAAACACAGTCGCAAAATAAATATATTGCTTGTCATTTTCCTGCCTATTACAGTTATTAGCCAAAACAATTATATTATGTCGATAATTATTAGGACTCTTAAGAGACTCCATTAGTGACAATAAGCTCATCTTATGATAGGCCCCTTTTTTAATTTCTCCAAGTCATTTGGGTTTCTATTAGTATGATGGGAATGGGCCCCATTCCTAAGTCAAAGTACGATTAAAGTTCATGAAATTAGTATTGTTTCAATCTTTGATGTCAGCCAGAAGTGCTCCTCGCAGCACCCGAAATGTGCCCAGTAATTACTCCTTCTGCAGTTCGTACAGAATTACATATATTGGTAACATATCTAAATACAATTATAGATTTTTTTCCAAGACCTGTTGCTCCTACTACTATTGGAACTGTCTGGGTATCTTTCTTCCACATTGCTCATTTCTGCCTGAAAATCCTGATATTTTATGACTTTGTGTCTTTCTGTATGCAAGACACTGTAATCACTGGGTGTAGTGATTTCAATGAACAATGCTACTTTTGTCTTCTTTCCATGGACCACTATATCTGGTTTTCTTGCATCTTTCTTTTGGACTGTTGGTAATAGGTGATCCCATGTGATGTAGACTTCAACATTTTCTGTGATGCTTTGTGGCTCATGTTACCAGTATTTTTCACCCACTTCAACACTGTAATGTTTGCACAATCCCCAGTGTAACAGTCTTGCCACATTATTATGCCTTTCAGTATACAGTCCTTTTGCCATTAGTAAGTCACAACTACGACCAGGTGTGTGACTGTATCCAGTTCTGTTTTATAAAACTTACATTTATTTGTTTCTCCCACATGTTTAATGGACTTTGCAAACCAACGTGTGCTTAGCCCACTGTCCTGGGCTGCCAATATTAACCTTTTATCTTTTGGTTTGAATTCGCCTCTCCTTAACCATTCCTGCATTTGATCCTTATAAACATGAGGTTCTTCCAGGAGTTTTCTATACTTGCAGCTATATTTATGCATTTTCCACATTTCTTGTCTTCTCATCTGATCCTTCACCTTATATTCTTTCTTTTGTTTTCTGGCACATTCAGTTGTTGTCTGATTTTTATCTAGTTCTGGTTTGATTTCTGTTCCTGCTTGATGCCAGTATGCTTCTGCTAGAATAAGAAAGTAAGTCATCTTAGATTTATTTTCCTCATGTTTCAAAACTTTCGCTATGTTTGGGTCTTGTGAGGTCAGTAGATATGTGTGCAGTCCCACGATTGCAGATGTATACATGTAATGATTTTCAAGGAGACCCATACCTCCTTCAGAACGGGAAATATATAATTTTGGTATGCACTGATTTTTTTTATAAATCATTTGATGAGCGTGAAGCATCCTTCTTGTTTTCCTATCTAATCAACCCAACCCCTTTTAAGGCTAGTCAGTCACAGCAAAACTGTAAGTTAAAACAGGAAGAGCAAATTTGTTTATAGCTTGAATTTTGTCCGTAGATGTCAACTCTGTTTTCAGAATTAATTTAAGTCTTCTAAAATAATCCATACTAAGTTTTTTTTCCATTTGATCATGTTTTATTGTTGATCCTACATTAATTCCCAAATATTTGTATACTCCCTCTTGCTCAAGTTCTTTTATATCACATTCCTGTCCCAAACTGATGTTTTCTTTGTGCTGCAGCTTTCCTGCTTTAAAGGTTGCTTTTGCACATTTATCAAGACCAAATTAAATTCTTATATCATCTGAAAAAATTTTGACTGCTTGCAGTTGTGCTTTCACCTCATCTGATGAGCTATACAATTTTAAATCGCTGACAAAGAGAAGATGAGAAGTCTTTACACTTTGTTGTTTTCTGTGATCCAGATTAAAGCCTTGGCCTAATCTGTTAAGTAGACAGCTTAATGGGTTAAGGGCAAGGCAGAATAGGAGTGGTGATATTCACCCTGAAATACCCCCTTTGAGTTTTTATCCCTAGAATAATAATTTGTTCTTTATCATGGCTTAATTGCAAAGTGGTTTGCTACTGCTTCATGGTCATTGTAATGTAATTGATCAATTTAGGGTGTATGTTATACATTTTTAAGCGCTCTTTTATCCATGAATGTGGGATACTGTCAAATGCTTTTTTGTAGTCAGTCCATGCCATACTTAGATTCTTCCCCTGTTTACAGTTCTCCACCATGACTTTATTTAACAACAGATGTTCCTTTGTTCCATATGACTTTCATTTATTACCCTTTGTTTCTATTGCCATAATTGAGTTTTCTTCTAAATGACTATAAACTCTGTTGGCATCAATTCCAGTTTATAGTTTATATGTCATCGGAAGCCAAGTTATTGGTCTATAATTTTTAGGGTAGCTTGCAGGTTCACTGGTAAGTAAGACCATTGTTTTTCCTGTTGTTAACCAGGCTGGTGTCTGTTCAGGGTGCAAATATAAATAGTTCTTACTCATGGCTACATTTTCATGCAGAGATGTTAATACTGTTAACCAGATGTTAGGTACTGCATCTGGGCCTGGGGTTTTCCAATTAGAGGCTTTTCTTAACTTTGTTTCAATCTCTGACTGTTACTTCATCCCATTTCATATCCTGTACCTTTAAACATCTGATTCTTTCTTTTATAACTTTTATCCATTTAGCATCTTTGTTATTATGTTCCACAGGATCTTCATAAACACATCTCCAAAATGTGTCTATTTCTTCTTTTTTTGGTGGTCTTTCAGTTGCTATAAAATGTTTTTTGGGTCATCAATAAATTGCTTATTTTGTACTTTTCCTTTATATTTATCTGTGTATCTTCTAAGTTTTCCTGCCTGAGCTGATATTTTTAGTTTATTAATTGCAACAGTGCATAATAAATCCTGATACTTTATAATACCACACATTGTTTTTATCACATCTATCTTTGAGTATTTTTGCTGATCTATTCCCTTTTGTATACTCTTCTAACAGTGTCACATCTTGTCTTAATTGCTTTATAGTTTTCTCTATTCAATACTTCCATGATTGTATTCAATTTCTCCCCTTCTGTACATGAAGGACTATGATTACGAAGAACAAACACATCCATATTTTGCACATGAGATAAAAACATCTTCCCTTCTGCCATAGGGGCTTATAGATCCAGGCATTTCTCCATAAAGGAATGAATCAGAAAAATGACTGGTATGGTAGTTATTAGCATCAATGACATTTTTGTTTTTCCAAATAATCTGTAATGTATTTTACAATCAACAGTAACAAAAAAAAAAAAAAATATATATATATATATATATATATATATATATATATATATATATATATATATATACATATATATCCAAAAAAGGTATGTATTTGCTTAGAATAATGGTTAAGGTCTTTACCTCACAAATACTAGGTACAGGATTTGATTCTGACCTCTGGTTATTGGCTAAACTTGTAATAGTCTGCAAACCGAAAGCCTAGTATTTACCTATGAACCTATGAACTTGTCAGCCACAAAATTACTGCAAACACAATATCAAACAAAAAATTAAATGGTTACACAGTAGAAAACATCAAAGATAGCCAGCCTGCACTATCCCCTGACACACACTTCCCCAGACATAAATGCACCAACTCCATGGTCACACCAACTCAAAGAACGTAGATGTCTCACTGATGAGAGACATAACTGCTGGTCCATGGATGAAAACCGCATTAACAATTAAATCCACGTACTACATGTACCAAAGTACAACACACACAGTCCCTACCCATACTAACAAACAAAACATCACATACAGTCCCTACCCACACCAACAAGCATAACATCCCATACATAATCCCTACCCACACTAACAAGCACAACAAATACACAACCTCTAACCATACCAACAAGCAGAATAAAACACACATACACAATCAATACCTACACCAACAATCAGAACAACACACACACACACACACACACACACACACACACACACACACACACACACACACACACACACACACAATCCCTACCCACACCAGCAAGTACAACATCACTTATACAATCCCTGCCCCTACCAACAAGTACAAGTCCAACCATAGTATTTTCCTCCCACAAATGTTAGACTTTAATGTATGCAAAAATTTGTATGAATAGTATATCATGCATTCAGTATTTAACAGACAGTGCAAAACCTTTCATCATTTTACAGTTCAACATTTTGTACTTCACACGTACTCATATTTACATAGAGAGAGACTGAGAGGGAAAGTACGAGACATTTACACACACACACACACACACACACACACACACACACACACACACACACACACACACACACACACGCACACACGCACACACACACACACACACATGCAGAAACAGTACCAAATTACATTCGACCCCGTGTTTTTCATTCATCAGTTTTTACCAGTTATTCTTTTTTTTTTTTTTTAAATTACTTTTTTTCATTTATTACATATTTATTACATAAATACTTTGTGGGGGCGGGGGTTGGAGCCTGGATGGCTAATTGAAAACAGCACTCTTTTATGGCTCTGCAGTAACTCTAAAATTATACAGGAAAAACTAATCATAAAAAGAAAGTGTCTCTGCAAAGCAATTTTAAGTATTCAGCCTATGCTATTACTGAATTTTGTGAAAATATTCCAAAAATTTCCTGTCAAAATACATGAGAGACTTTACTGGCTTGCATGAAAGATGAGTTCTTCAAAGTATTCCCATAAAAAATCTTCACTTAAATAGGTCATCCAAATGATTTCTTCTTCACTTCAGGACTTGACTTTGAAAATAGATGGACTTTGGGAATACCTTGAAAATTTGAGAGAGAACAGTACATGCTGAAGCAAATTTTATGGCTAATAAATAAACTACATGACCTTGAAAACAGAGAAAGAAGATGCAATAGAAGAATATTTGGATTACCTGAAAACATAACAGCTTTTTTAACGACTTGGATACTTGAATAAGGACTGTCATATGATACTGAAAGAGCTCATAGAGCTTTTAGAAAGCTATAGCCTCTTCTCCTTCTCCTCTGTTATCAATAATTATAAAATTTCTTTCTTTTACAGGCAAATAACTTGTTCTTGGTTATCCCAGCATAAAAACTGAAAATGATTATTCAGTTAAAACCATGGAATTAAGGAAAAAAATGCTGGCCACCGGTGAAACTACTCAAACAAAATGGAATCAAATCTCAAATAATTTGTCCTCCAAGAATAAACATGTAATCATCTACTGGAAATAAAAATTTCTAACTTCTTAAACTTTGCAACTATTTTTTATTGGGAAGGAGAAAGTTAAAGTGGTGATGTGCATGTTGCTTTGGCTCTTTGGTAGTGGTTCTCTGGTTGGCTAGCGGGGTTGTGCTGTGAAGACAAGGAGTCTTGTTGTTGATACAAACAGAAAATGATTGACTTTTATAATTAGCTTAGTTTCTGGTGTCATTCCAGGGGGATCCAGTACCTGACAGCCTGGAAAGATATGATCGAAAGACCACGATGCTTTGCCAGAGATGGCCTGCATGTGTCTCACCTGGGCTTCAGGCTCCTGGCAAAGGCTCTTTCCTCCCCTATAGTGCCTTTTTTAGGAAATGTGATGAGGTTAAAATTACCAACATAAAAATTTTAACAAAACACAAGTTAAAGG
Source organism: Protopterus annectens (assembly GCF_019279795.1). Lineage (NCBI taxonomy): Eukaryota > Metazoa > Chordata > Ceratodontiformes > Protopteridae > Protopterus > Protopterus annectens. The sequence continues at coordinate 87,955,623 of NC_056737.1, forward strand.
TCATGCTGCTAAATGCTAGGAGTCTAAACATGAAACTGCACTCATTGCAAGCATTCATAAACCCCGAAAAATGCTGACATCTGTGCGGTCACAGAAACCTGGTTCAAAGCTGCGGAGAGCACCCCAGCCTTACCTGGTTACTCATCCTGTCATACATTCAGACCTCAAACTGTGGGTAGTAAAGCCAAAAGAGGTGGAGTTTCAATATATATTAAAGACATACACACCTCCAGGCTGGTCAAACAGTATGACGCACAGGAGACACTCCAGGTGTAGTTAACTATTGACAAGACCCCTATACAAATCATAGCTAGCTACTGGCCCCCAAATCTGACCCAAAATACCCAAACTGCCTATCTAGACTTCTTTGAATCTATCAAGATTCAGTCCTTTATCCTGATACTGGGTGACTTTAACTATCCAAACACAGACTGGAAGAACACAAATGTCCAAAGATTCCTCGATTTTGTCAATGCAAATTTTTTGGAACAGCTAGTCGATACCCCCACAAGAGGTGATAATATCTTGTACTTGGTCCTTCCTGCAATAACATCCTCCCATACCTCTCAACTGTACAGATTTTTGCAGAATGTCCAGATTTTTGCATCATATTTTTGGTCTGTTTTTCATGAAATTGTGGTTTTCTGGCAAATCATTAAAGACTAAAGTCAGAAAATAATGATAGATTTTAGTTTCAGACTTCATACCCTTCAGAAAAACACATGTTATTGGAAAACCTGTTATTGTATCAACTTTCTGAGTTTGTAAGGGCAATATTTAAAAATTGTCCTTATTTTTGGTCCTTTGTCCCTCAATTATTTATGGCTTTGTCCAGATTTCTGGCTCTAAGACATTGAGAGGTATGTATCCTCCCTTGTAAGATCCGACCATAAAGCGGTCACGTTCACAGTCTCCATCTCCCCCAACCTCCCTGTAGTTAGGGTCAATCAAACAAACTTCTGCAAAGCTGATTACAGTGTCCTAAGGGATGGTATAAACAGCTTCACAGCCCCCTCCCCCTCTCTAGGAACTGTCACCAATATCCAAATCTATACCAAATTACTATATGAACATTTACATAGATGCATGGAATCAGGAATACCTGACAGGACTAAATCATCCTCCACAAGGAAGAGTAAACCTGTCTGGTGGACATCAGCAATAAATAAACTCTATAACAAAAGAAAAAAATTGCTGTCCAGGACCAAGAAGGAGCAGGTGCCCAACTGGAAGTATCTTTCCTTAGCCTAAACAAGCAAATAAGAGCACTAGTGAAATCCTTCAAAGCAAAGTTCGAGTCCAAATTGGCCACATTTACTAGAGACAATCATAAGGCCTTCTTCACATACGTCTATAATCTCAAAGGAAGCAGCCAGATCTTTTCAGAACTGGTGGTCAAGGACACCACATATATAAATGCCGTAGATATAGCACATTTGCTGGCTGACAGATTCAGTGAAAATTTCACCCCTCTGTTCGCCCCATCAGTAAATCAGAACATTCACAGTACCTGCCCCTTTCCCCTTATAATTAGGGATCAGGTCATCACTGCTCTCTCAAAGGCAAAAAATACAGCCTCCATGGGACCTGATAATATCCCAGGCTGCATACTACATGAACTCAGGCAGGAACTTGCAGCACCATTAGGTGCCCTATTCAGCCAAAACCTGAGTACTGGTTTTGTCCCACCTGAGTGGAGGACAGCCACTGTCATCCCTTTACAGAAAGGTGGAGCGTCCACTGATCTGGGAAATTATAGACCCATCAGCCTAACTAGCCTGATGTGCAAGGCCATGGAATGGATTATCACGGACCTCATTAACAAGGACATTGGCAACCTCCAAACACTCAATCCCACACAGTTTGGATTTGTCAAGGGGAGGTCATGTCTGTTAAATTTGGTCGACTTTTTTGAGACAGTCACCAAAGCCATGGATGAGAAGAAGACAGTGCACACCACCTACCTTGACCTGGCCAAAGCCTTCGACACTATTCCCCATTCGGACATAATAGATAAACTCTCTCAACTAGGCATCAATCCATATGTTACCAGATGAGTAGCAAATTGGCTCACTGATAGAACCCACCCAGTCAAAATAGGGGAAGCCACCTTAAGCAGTAGAGCAATATCGAGTGATGTACCCCAGGGTTCAGTCTTGGGGCCTCTATTATTTGGGATATACTTTTCTGAGATACAGGCCAAAACCAGTGGGCTATGGCTGACCAAGTTTGTAGATGACTGCAAGTTGGGAACTGTCATCAATTCCCCTAGTGACGTGGACATCCTCCAAGAAGGCCTCACCCAAACAAATGACTGGTGCCAGAAACATGGCCTCAAGCTGAATACAAAGCAATGCATCATCATCCTATTTGGAGAGAGAGATGTCCCCACAAATGATCATCTTAATAACAATGTTCTAAGCACACAGTCAGTCATGAGAGATTTGGGCACCCAGATTGATAGCAGCCTGACTTTTGATCACCATGTTGCTTCCATTGTACGGAAAGCTTTCTACATGGCCCACCACATAAGTAAGGGTATCTCATCCAGGGACAAGAAGGTCATAACATCCCTGTATTCTTCTCTTATAAGGCCCATTACTGAGTATAATGCTCCATTCAGCATGTACCTCACAAAGCGCATGCAGCAGCTAGAGAGACCATAGAGGTTCCTCACCAGGAGAATCCAGGGCCTCGAAAATCTACCATGCACAGATAGGCTAAAAGCCCTATCCCTCTACTCTGTTTCATACAGACTCCTCAGAGGTGACCTCTGCCTGGCATGCAAGGTGATCTCAGACCCTGCCTTGATTGGACTGCTGCATATCTGCAAGTCAAGCTCCACTTGAGTAACCCGCACACGCAGCCTCATCCTGGTCTGTAACATCAATAGGACTTGCTGGCAGGATAGATTTGTGTCCCAGAGACTCCCCCATCTATGGAATAGAGTCCCTCTCCACGTCAAGCAGAGTACCTCTTTACCCCTTTTTAAGTGTAATCTGGATAACTGGATGGGAAATAGAAAATACATCCCTGAGATTTTACCCATGTTCCTGCTGAACAGGGGCATCGGGTGCTGATTTGTCTATGCATGGGCTAAACTCTTGGCTAGGATTATAATGGCCTCAGGGACAATAGCCTAGTAACTTCCTATGATCCTATGATTGGGCAGGGAGGTGTAAGTAAAGCTAGTAGGGAAGATTATTGTGTAGAAGATGCAGAAGAAATATCTTGCTTGGAACTGTAAAAATTCTTGAATATCTCCTGACTGCATGAGCTTTATGACAGGTGCTGAAATGGTGAGAACAAGGAGGAAAATGGTTGAGTGATTGTGAGTGGTGGGAATTCTACTTGATGTCCTTTGGCATCTCACTGCATGGAAGGGAAAGAGGGAGGGAAAAAAGAGGCACACATTTTAGTGCTGATAATACTTGTTGAGCTGGTTTGGTGTTGTCTGAGTACCTTTGCTTCTTGACACGAATGATTTAAATTGCTGTTCTGGCTGACAGATTTGGGTCTTTCCACATTGCTTGTACAGGGGAGTTGGGTGTTTGCAAGAGTATGAAAGTGAAAAGTCTTTAGTCTCTCACTTCTGGCAAAAAATAATGTATATATGCCTTCTCTTTTACTTTCCCTTCCTGCTTTAGGTTCTTGCAAACTTTCTTTTAGTTGCTGGAGTATAATGGTTTTGCTGCCAAAATGATGGGATTAATATTAAATTCAGAAGTCAATGAGTTTAAATAATAAGAGATTAGGCAGAGAATTTAATAATTTAATAACCTTTTCCTTGTATTGGTATATCATTTAATATCATCATAGTTAAAAGTTGAAAATTGTTGATTTGCAAAGAAGGCATCATATCAAATAGTATTTATAAAGGGTGCCTATATGAACCTTGTAGATGATATTACTGGACTGGGACAGCTTACATGCTCTTTGTTAAAGAGCAAGATAAGGTTGGTTACTGAAAGTGCATATTATACATTCAAGTGAGTCACTGCACTCCCCCCCTTTGTGACGCCTTCCCTGTTTATGTCAGACCATAAAACTGTCTCGTTCAAAGTAACTATTGGACCTGACACCCCCACATGAGCAAAAAACTAAAGAACATTTCCAAAGCTAACTTCAGACTACTAAGCAATGATTTAAAAAGTTTTATACCCCCCACACTCAGACAGCAATGTCTCTTATATAGAGGTGTACTCAGATGCCCTGTACAAACAATTAAGCAGCTGTATAGACTCTGCTGTACCTGACCAGATCAAAACTAGGTTCTCCTGAAAAAACAAGCCACTATGGTGGACCTCAAGTATAAACAGGTAATATAACAAGGGGAAGAAGCTGATGTCTAAGAATAAGAGGGAACTGATTTAACAAAGGAGGAATTCCCTTCTCAGCTTAAACAAGCAAATTAGAAATCTCATGAAATCTTCTAAAGCTATGTATGAAGCTAAAATAGCATCCATAGCTAAGGATTATCATAAGGCATTCTTTAATTACATCTGAAACCTAAAAGGGAATGCCCTGCTTTGTGAAAAACTGGTAATAGGTGGTAACCCTCTTACTGCACTGGAGGAAATCATCAACCTGCTAGTTGACAGATTTGGTGCAAACTTCACCCCTCTGGCCCCACTGATCATACCTGAAAGCATACCCGACACCAGTCTTCTGTTTAGTGTCTCTAGTGATCGGGTCTTATCTGTGCTCTCCAAGGCCAAAAACAAGGCCTCAGTGGGATCAGCTAACATCCCAGGATGCTTATTAAGCAATCTAAAACAGGACCTAGCAGACCCATTTAGTGCTTTCTTTAACCATAGCCTGAGAACTGGCTTTGTTCCAGCTAAGTGTAGAACAGCAACAGTAATTCCCTTGCACAAAGGGGGGCTGTCAACAGACCCCGGTAACTATAGACCCACAAGTCTAACCAGTCTCATCTGCAAGGCCATGGAAGGACATAGGTGACCTTCAAACTGTAGACCCAACCCAATTTGGCTTTGTTAATGGTAGATCATAGTTATTAAACCTAGCAGACTTTGAGAAAGTCACCAAAGCCCTGGACAAAGGTAAGACAGTACATAATGCCTATCCCGACCTGGTCAGGGCTTGTGACACAATCCCCCACTCAGGTATCATTGAAAAACTCTCTCAGTTAGTAAAGAGCACTTTTGGCTGACAACAAAGATTGAAACAGTACTAATTTCATGAACTTTAATCGTACTTTGACTTAGGAATGGGGTCCATTCCCGTCATTGTATTAGAAACCCAACAGATTTGGAGAAATTAAAAAAAAAACTAGGGATTAAGCAAAGTAGGATGGATGGAATTTAATTCATCCTCAAGTCTTGGTGAGTACCCACAAGGTGGACCCTATTTTTCATAAAATCTCACCAAGACAACACTGATGAATAGACTGTATTTTATATAGCACATATCATGGACAGAAGTAGGTTAAAAATAAAAAAGATAGCTGGGTGCACAAGACCCATGCTAGAAAGTGCCTAGTCTTGGTAGGGTAGGTGCATTGGTACCAAGACTGGAAAAAATGACAGTGTAGAATCCTCAGGACATGGAAACATTCTTACAATGGGGCTAGGATAGGCCTCTCTGTTGTAGAAGGAAATAGTCGTCCACAAAAATTACAAAAACTGATAGGCCAAAAAATAGCCATAAAGAAAATAGAGTGGACTAGTGAGGATAAGAAAGAAATTATGTATTGTTACTATTATGCAAGAAGCTCAGAACAGACAAAAGATATACAAAAAGATTCAAAGAGAGAAATTAGAGGAAATAAATATACTTCCACAAGAAAAACTATCAGAACCTTCAAATAAAAATTTGTGTTCATTAGTACAACAGATTTGTGAAAAACATTATATAGACCAAAAAATCTTGGACAGTTTGGAAAATGAAGCAACTGAGGAGGTGCAAAAATATAAAGAACAAAATCTAGAGACTTTTAAAAGGTATAAAAAAGAAATATGGACATGGAAAAGAAAGATATATCTGATATGGTGCAATATTTATGCAAAGGAGAAAGCCAAATTAGTCAACACAAAAAGGCAGTCCCAAAGATATTTGAAGATAAATACAGGCGAAGGCATCCAGATTATGGAAAATTTCACAATAAAAAATAAGATCACAAAGACAGAATGTATAACAAAAGATTAGTAAAGCAGAAGTTTAAAAAAAAGTAGAAGCTGAAGTTATGGAATACTTGCAGAAAGTCTAACACAGGTTATATCGCAGCATGATGGAACAATGAGTCCCCGGAGTAAAGAGAAACAGAAGGAGCAGGAGACATCTGAAGAAGATGGACATGGAAAAGAAAAGGAGATTTAATATGGTGCAATACCTATGTAAAGGAGAAAGCAAAACTAATCAATACAAAAAGAGCAGCACCAAAGATATTTGAAGAGAAATACAGGCAAAGGCATTCGGACATGGAACATTTTACAATACAAATAAGAAAACAAAGAGGAAAAGTAGAAAATAAGATTAATAATGGAGAAGTTAAAGAAATAGAAACTGAGGCTACTGATGTACTGTAAACTGAAGAGCAAAACATCTAACTCAGATAACATCACAGCAGGATAGTTCCTCAAATTAAAGAGAAACCAGTTGAACAGGAAACATCTGATCAGTTGCCATATGAAAATACTTTGGAGCCTTCCAAAGGAAACCAATAGAAACATTCAGTTGGAGTTGTACAGCAAGGAAAGGAACAGGAAACTGTGACAACTCTGACACAGTCAATGTTGTGGAGTGATAAGCCAGTGAATTCCCATGTGAAAGAGCAATGAATGACACAGGATGAAACTGAAGAGAATGTGGCACAGGAAGATGCTCTGGAATTTTCTATAGAATGCCTGCAGGAAATGGAGAACAAGAATGTGTCCACAGTTTAGAAGAAAATGATCTAAGAAAAGAGTTGCTTGATTAACAAAGATGGACAGACATGTTAAGATTAATGAAAGAAACAGAATACAGAAAGTCAGTAAAACCCGAAAAGTTAGAAGTTTGATAAAACAAATGAACCCAGTAATTAGCACCATCCATTGAGATTCATCCAATACAATAGGAGTAAACAGGATACATTACTGTGCAGCTAAAGTAATAACAGATAAAGTCTTGCCACAAAAAAAATAGGATAGTAAGGGAAAGGAAGGGGAGAAATCGAATGCCATCATGGAAGTATTAAAAAGAGAAAACTATAAAGCAACTAAGAAAAGAAGTGTCACTGTTAGAATAGTATAGAAGAGGGAACATATCAACAAAAATACTCAGAAAGATAAATGTGATTAAAGCAATGTACAGTATCAGAACAGATCAAGCTCTATCCTGCATTATCGCAAATAATAAACTAAAAATATCAACACATGCAGAAAAACTAGAAGATATGCAGATAAATATAAATGAAAAGTACAAAATAAGCAATTTATTTATGACCCAAAAAAGATTTATAGAGAATTGGGAAACAAGGCAAAAGGAATTGAAACACCACCAAAATAGAAGAAAGATACATTTTGGAGAAATAGCTATGAAGATCCTGTGGGATATAACAAAGATGCTAAATGGACAGGGGAAGTAAAAGAAAGAATAAGAAGGTCATATATACAGGATATGAAATGGGATGAAGTAACAGCCAGAGAGATTGAAACAAAGTTAAAAAAGCTCCTAATTGGAAAACCACAGGCCCAGATGTAGTACCTAACTTCAGGCTAAAAGTATCAGCATCTTTACATGAAGATTTAGCCATGAGTAAGAACTATTTATATGCCCACCCCAAATAAACACTACCCTGGTTAACAACAGGAAAAAATAATACTCATACTTAACAGTGAACCTGAAAGCTATCCTAAAAACTATAGACCAATAACTTGCCTTCCAACAACATATAAGCTATACACTGGTATTGATGCTGACAGAATTTATAGTCATTTAGAAGAAAACTCAATCATGGCAATAGAACAAAAGGGTAATAAAAGGAAGTCATATGGAGGAAAGGATAATTTGTTGTTAAACAAAGCCATAATGGAGAACCGTATGGCATGGCTAGATTACATTTGACAGTATTCCACATTCATGGATAAACCAGTGCTTAAAATGTATAATATACACCCTACACTGATCGATTACATTACAGCAACTATGAAACAGGCAAGCCACTTTTCAGTTAAGCCATGATAAAGGACAAATTATTATTCCAGGGATAAAAATTCAAAGTGGGATATTTCACTGTGACTCTATTCACTGCTGCTCTTTTGTCTTGCCCTTAACCCATTAAGCTGTCTACTTAACAGATTAGATCATGGCCACAATTTGGTTCCCAGAAAACAACAAAGTATAAAGACTTCTCTTTTCTTTTTGTAGATGATTTCAAATTGTATCGTTCATCAGATGAGGAAATGAAAGCACAACTGCAAGTGGTCAAACATTTTCAGATGATATAAGAATGTCATTTGGTCTTGATAAATGTGCAAAAGCAACCTTTAAAGCAGGAAAGCTGCAGCACTAAGAAAACATCAGTTTGGGACAGGAATGTGATATAAAAGAACTTGAGCAAGAGGGAGTATATACATTTTTTGGGAATTGATGAATGATCAACAATAAAACATGAACCAATGTGAATAAAACTTAGTAAGGAATATTTTAGAATACTTAACTTAATACTGAAAACAGCATTGACATCTAGGAACAAAGTTTAAGCTATAAACCAATTTGCTCTTCCTGTCCTAACTTGCAGTTTTTAGTGATTGACTGGCAGCAAAAGGTGTTGGATAGGTTGAATAGGAAAACAAGAAGGATGATTCATGCTCATCAAATGATTTATTAAAATTAGTGCATACCAAGATTATATATTCCCTGTTCTGAATGAGGTATGGGCCTGCTTGAAATTGATTACATGTCTATATATGCATGCAGTCCTACCTCTCCTTAACCATTTTTGCATTTGATCCTGTTCAACATGAGGTTGTTTCAAGAGTTTTCTATACTTGCAACTATATTTATGCATTTTCCACATTTCTTGCCTTTCCATCTGCTCCTTCACCATATATTCTTTCTTTTGATTTTGGCAAATTCAGTTGTTGACCGATTTTTATTTACTTCTGGTTTGATTTCCATTCCCACTTGATGCCGATATGCTTCTGCTAAACTAAGCAGGAAAGTCATATTAGACTTATTCTCCTCATGTTTCAAAACTTTCACTACATTTGGGTCTTGTGAGGGCATTAGATATGCATAGTGATTCTCAAAAAATTCCTATACATTCCAATTGATATGAGTATAGCTATTTTTGTTTTTCAATCAGTTCCTTGAAATGTGTCCACATATTATAGTAGGAGGTGATTCTAGTAGATCTTGATTTAATGGTGATAATTTCCAGATGACATACTTTGGTTGCAATATTTGTAAATTCTTTAAAAGAGGGTGCAGCTTCATTTTTCCAATTCTTGGTTATAACTTTCCTTGCAATTGATAAAATGTGCCATAAAAGGGTGTATTTCATTATTTTAATACAAACAGGAATAGGGGTATTAAAACAAATTAATATGAATTAGATTAAACAAAAATTGTTCCGAAATAAAGCCTGTAAAAAAAGATTAATGTTATTTTAATAAGGTGTATGTACAACACAATCAAAGAACATGTGTTGCAAATCTGCTTTAAGCTTCTGTTTACATTTCCAACAAACTTGCTTCAATCTTATGAGGTGTGAAGAAAAATATTTGCAGGAATTTCCAAGTAAGAAGTTTCCATCTGAAAGAAGTTGTCTGTTTGGAAGATATTAAAAATGATTTTTTATCCTCTTCATCTGGAGGTCTGTTATTAATGCAAATAAAATAGTTCCAATAATTTGCATTACAACTTTTTGTTTCTTTCCTCACCACATTATATATAATTTGGATAAGACCCCTCCCAGTGTGTTTTGTTGTATTAATAGTATTAAAAATTAAATTAATTTGGGCATAAGATCTCTTACTCTTCGTTGCATTTACTTAATTTTACCTTCTACATATTGTCTGCTAGACTGAACCTCTAACCACATATCTTTGCTTAAAGCATATTTACTTATGATGTAATCAACAGAAAGTAGTTTTTCTTTATTCATTAATTGAAACTAATATATCATATTTTTAAATGTAATCATTGCGTCTAACTTTGAAGTGAAAATATTATTTTGTGTGTATGCTGTTGGGAAAAGAAGAAAAATCCATGCCTTATATGTTGGATTTACATAAATTAAGTTTCTAAATGTATTTAATATAGTATAAATAAAAGTCAGTTGTCTGGTGACTCCTTTCTGAAAAGTAATCTTTTAGCAACTAGTGTAAACTATTGTGTAGTATAAGATTATGATTAGAGTTTATGTTATGTTTAAATTTTATGAAAAGGCATCCTAGAAACTCTTTCCAGCTGGCTGTGTAAATATTATTTATCCAAAGAGATACTGTTTTTATAATTGATGGTAAAGAATATTCTAGAGTTGATAATCCAATCCCTCCTGCTGTCCAGCCCCTTATATAGGTTCATAGGTTCGTACTAGGCTATCTGCCCAAGGGCATTTATAAGCCTAGCCCAGAGTTTTGTGGCTTTCGCCACCCCTTTAGTTTGAAGAAAAATATGCCCATTATTTTGCTGTGCCTCTGTCAAGCAGTGACACTGAGGTAATCCCTGGGGTATATCTGCGATCTCCCATCCATTGGTCAAGATTTCTCTTGAACAAGGCCAGCGAGGTGCTCTGCCTCACATGTACCGGGATTTTGTTCCACAGCATAGGGAGTCTCTGGGTGATGAATCTGTCCCTCCAGCACGTCCTATTAATAACCGTGTTAAGGTTTAAGTCTCCCGCCCTTGTAGTTCTGAGGGATCGAGATTTTTTGAGGTGAAGCATGTTCATCAATTCTGGGTTTGACATGGCCTTGTATGTCAGGCACAGGTCACGTCTGAGCAAGTGGTAAGCGACTGAATAGAGCTGGAGTTCTTTCAGTCAGGCAGCATAAGACATATTTTTGAGACCCTTTATCCTTTTGGTGAGGAACTTTTGGGGCCTTTCTAGCTGCTGCAGGTGTCGGGTCAGATACATTCCGAATGGGGCATTGTACTCAATCATTGGTCTGATGAGTGATGAGTACAGGGGGACAATGACCTCCCTTGATCTAGATGTGAATCCCTTCATGATCAGGTGGGCAATGTAGAAGGTCTTCCTAACTACTTTAGCAACGTGAGTGTCAAACGAAAGGTTAATGTCAACCTGGGTCCCCAGATCCCTGATAACTTCTTCTGTGCTCAGTGGATTGTCACCTATATGGTAGCTAGGGGTAACCTTGTTTTTCCCGAAGGGTATGACTATGCATTTCTTGGCGTTTAACTTTAGGCCATGGCTCTGGCACCAGTTATCCATTTCTGTGAGACCCTTCTGAAGGATATCTGTGTCAGATGTGTTTTCGACTATGGCGCCCAGTTTGCAGTCATCTGCAAACTTTGTCAGCCATAACCCTCCTGTGTTTGCTTGTACTTCAGAAAAGTAGATGCCGAACAAGAGTGGGCCCAGGACTGAGCCCTGTGGGACACCACTTGTGACAGGCTTTGAGTCTGACATGGCGCCAGCAACTCTGACCCTGTGGGTTCTGTCACTTAGCCAGTTTGCAACCCATCTTATGATGTATGGGTTTACATTTAAGCTGATGAGTTTTTCAATGATACCTGAGTGGGGTATTGTGTCGAAAGCCTTTGCCAAGTCGAAGTAGGCTGTATGGACTGCCTTTCCCTCATCAATGGCCTTGGTGACTGTTTCGAAAAAGTCAACCAAGTTTAAAAGGCATGATCTGCCTTTGACAAAGCCAAACTGGGTTGGATCCAAAGTCTGCAAGTTCCCTATGTCTTTATTTATGAGTTCCATTATGATCCTCTCCATGGCTTTGCAGATTAGGCTTGTCAAGCTGATGGGACGGTAATTTCCAGGGTCGGTGGAGGCACCGCCTTTGTGAAGTGGGACCACAGTTGCCGTACACCACTCCTTGGGTACGTATCCTGAGGTGAGGCTAAGATTAAACAGCTGTCCTAACTGCGGGTTTAATTCCACATTGAGTTCGTGGAGCACACAGCCGGGGACACCATCCGGTCCCATGGATGCTGTGTTTTTCACCTTGGAGAGAGCAGTTCTCACCTGGGCGTTAGAGATGTTTGGGGGGCTACAATCCTCTGGTATAGATATCTCTCCTTTTGGGGGGGGGGAGTTTGCACTGAACCTGTCAGCCAGTATGTTGGCAATGTCTGTAGGTTCAGTAATTTTCACATCATTTTGAACTAATTCTGAGCATATCTGGGAGTTTCCTCCCAGGTTTCTAACATAGCTAAAGAAGGCCTTATGATTGTCTTTTGAGTCCCTAGTGATTTTTTTCTCAAAATTTGCCTTGGATGATTTTATGAGAGCTCTTAGTTTTTTACTTATAATGATCAAAGGTGTCTTACCTTTTAAGGATTTTGCTCTATCTTGTAGTAGCTTCCTCCTTTTGTTGTAGAGCTTGTTTATGGCTGGGGTCCACCAGACTGGACACTTGCCTTTGGTACAAAGAGTCTTTGTTTTGTTTGGGATTGCCTGATCCATGCAGTCCTGTAGGTGCTGGTAGAAGGCATTTGTAAGTGATTCAGCGGCTTGAGTAATGTTTACCACCGGCTCGAGGGCCTTAAAGGAGACCACACTAGTCTTTAGAAGTGTGAAGTCAGCTTTTGAGAAGTTCTTCACTGTGGTCTTTTTTATCTCAGGTGGGGGCGGGATGAGGACCTCCAGTGAGATTAGTTTATGATCTGATCTCACCAGTGAGGGGTATACTTCCGGTGTTGAACATTGTGATCCCATGTTCATGATGATGAGATCAAGTATGTTTTCACCTCTTGTGGGGATGGTGACCAGTTGTTCCATGGCATTTGAGTTTATGAACTCCAGGAACCTTTGGGCTAGAGTGTTTGGGCTTGAGTAGTGATCCCAGTCTATATTAGGGTAGTTGAAGTCACCTAGTATGATGGTGTTTGGAGATACATTTATCCCCTCCAGTGTTTTCAGGAAAGCTATGTGAGGTTACTGAGTTTGAGAGGGTGGCCTGTAACATGCTACAAGTTGCAGAGCAGTCTTGCCTATGGTTAGTTGCACCTGGATGGTCTCCGATGCATTGTGCGTTGCCACCAACCTTGAGGTGTGGGTGTCCTTGATGAATATGGACACCCCCCCTCCTTTTTTGGTGTTGTCCGGATTTTGGGGCCAGAACGCATGATATGAGGTAAAACCTGATAGTGCTGGGGTGCTCTCAGGAGCCTTGAACCAGGTTTCAGTTACAGCACAGACATCGATGTTCTCCATACTGAGAAGGGCCTCGAGTGCGTGCATCTTGAGGTTGAGACTTCTGGCATTGAGCAGCATTACCCTTAGTTTTTTTCCTTTTTTGTGTTCTAGGGTGGCAGGTTTAGAATTTGAGCCTTGCCTAAAAAAGGCACAATGGGGGTGGCAAGAGCCTTTGCCAATATCCAGAAGCCTAGGGGTGACAGGTGCAAGCCGTCCCTTGCGAAGCAGCGTGGCTTGTCCAGCATGTCATCCCAGGCAGACAGACATTGGATCCCCTTTGAATGACACCAGAGTTTAAGCCAATTATTAAAGCTGATCATCTTATCGCTGTATTGTGGCATCATTCTTGGTGAAGGTAGGATACTGCTCAAGGTCAGGGTCATACCTGCCTGGGCTACATAATCAGAGAGCTCCTCAATGTCTCTTTTCATGTAGTCCAAGGAGGTACGTCTCAGGTCGTTTACACCAGCGTGGACAATGACTGAGTCGTACTTGTACCTGCTGTTGAGAGACCTGAGTGCTTGCGTTATGTGGCAGATTCTAGCGCCAGACAGGCAGCTTACTGTGACCTTCTCCTTACTCAATCTGGTGAGCAGGACGTCAGTGTGTCTGACTATGGAGTCACCAATGACGAGTGTGTCTGGCATTGTGTTTGGCCTTAAGGGCTGTGACTGTTTGGCACACTGACTGTGTGGTCTATGTGTTGCATGTGTTGTGTCCTGAGGTGGTAGTTGTTTGGGTGTCTGCTTTGGTGGCCTCTGCTGCTTTGGTATGTTTTTGATCAGAGCCTCTGAGTATGTCTTTGTGTGTTTATGTGTATGATTTGAAGTTGTGATAGTACTATGTGAGACTGGGTATGTGGTGTGTGTGGTTACCTTCTCCTCCTGTCTGGTCTTGCCAGTCCTATGTTGAGAGAGCTCAGCCTCCAGTTTGGCTGTATAGTTGCATCTCTCGCATGTATTTGTGTTTTGTGGGAGAAGGAGAGGGTTGTCTGTGTACATGAGGCAATTGTAACATTGCCTCAATATTCCCAGATTCACCAGCTGAGCAGGAGAGGACACTAGCAACTGATTCCTCGACATGCTAGAAGGAATAGACAAAAAACTTAAAAAAAGACTCTGGGGGATGTGGGTGATCGAGAAAGGGGTTTTAGGCTGTTGGGGTACTATCTATAATAAAAGTGCTATATCAAGGTGAAAAGTACTGTAGAAGCAAGTGCTAGGTTTTACAGGTAGAGAATAGACTACTTGGGAATCAAGTAGAGATGAACTTTTTAGTTATAGGATACGCTGGTTAGATCAGTAGTACAGTTGAAGGAAGGCTGTTTTAATGGAAAATTTGAAGAGTGGACTTTAGATAGCCCGAATAGTTTAACCTTGATTAACTGCCGCTGCTCTTGTGTGCTACTGTAGCAACTCCGCGCTAAAGCGCGCTAACGCACGCTTTATAGCAGGGGGCTGGAAAAAACAGGAAATGACCCAAAATGGCCAATGAATTACTAGTTGCTGTCTCTAACCACTCCTCTGAGGACAAACAGGCAGCTCAGTACTCCCCACTCTCACTGGTGAGTAAAGAAACTTCCCTCTGGCCACACAAGAAAATGGAGGAACACAGGAACCAAATACAAAGCCCAGGGATCAGCAAATCTGGTCTCTGGAACAACTAGCTAGGAAAGTTAGGAAAGCAGAAGTATTTTTTTGTTTTTTTTAGTTTTTTTGAACAAACAAACAGAAAATACAGTAAATGCTTTGTTTTTCGACTAAATTGCTATCAAAGGCTAGTACACTTGAGTGTATTAGCCTGGTTGTTAACTTTTAAGCACAACTTTAGCCAAGAAGTGCAATCAACAATTTAAGCACAGAAAAACAGGAAAAACAGATAATATAACAGCAATATAAGCACAAACAGTGGTCGAAAAGCACAATAGATCGAAAACAGCAATAAAAAATGCTAAAAAATACTTATAATCAAGAAAGTCACTTTTTCTGCTCTCTGCTGCCTTAGAAACTCTGCAGGGGACCACGAGAAGCTATGCCAAGTTCTCTAATGCCAGAAAAGCCCGCCAAAGCACGCTTTATAGCAGGGGGCTGGAAAAAACAGGAAATGACCCAAAATGGCCAATGAATTACTAGTTGCTGTCTCTAACCACTCCTCTGAGGACAAACAGGCAGCTCAGTACTCCCCACTCTCACTGGTGAGTAAAGAAACTTCCCTCTGGCCACACAAGAAAATGGAGGAACACAGGAACCAAATACAAAGCCCAGGGATCAGCAGATCTGGTCTCTGGAACAACTAGCTAGGAAAGTTAGGAAAGCAGAAGTATTTTTTTGTTTTTTTTTAGTTTTTTTGAACAAACAAACAGAAAATACAGTAAATGCTTTGTTTTTTGATAATTTAAGGCAATTCTTGGTTTGTTGGGAAACCAAACAAATTTTAAAATTAATGTATTAAATTCTTTAATATATGTTTTAGATGGAGGTAAAGAAAATGATTGAAAAACATATAAGATTTTTGGTAAAATAATGATTTTGATTATAGATAGTTTCTCTTCCATTGTGAAGAAAAAATTGTTCCATTTATTTATTAGAGTCTCTATACAGATTATGCTGTTAGTATAATTGTAATTTATTATATTATTAATGTCAGTTACAATTATCCCTAAATAGTTCATTTTTCTCTCTTTGACAATGTATTAAGTAAATATATTGTTTATCTTATCAATATTGGCATTTATGGGTAGTATTTTTGTTTTGTTACCATTAAAGGAGAGTCCAGTTTTTTGGAAGTCATCCATTGCCTTAAAACAGCTGAAAGGAAACTATTACTGTCACTTAGTGTCAGATGAATGTTATCAGCAAATAACTGGATTTTAGAAACCAAATTCACATTTAGGTTAATGCCTTTTATTTCTAAATTTGACCTAATAAAATTAGTAAAATGTTTCATAATTAGAGTGAAAAGCATGGGTTAAAAAGGACATCATTGTTTAGTTCCCTTCAAAATTTGTATTGAATCAGAAGTAAAATACCCATTTTAACATAAGATATTTCCAATTCACAGAATCAAAAGAACTATTAATGTCTAGACTCATTAATGTTAGAGTCTCTTTTGTTTGATTTACATAGTCAATTAATGTGATTATTCTTTTGATATTGTTATAAGTATTTCTATTTAAAATAAAACCAGTTTGATTCTCGTTAATCATGGAAGATAGAATATATTTTAATCTATTGTAATGAATTGCCATGAATAATTTATAATCTACATTTAAAAGTGAAATTGTTCTGTAGAAAGAATATTCAGTTGGATCTTTGTTGGTTTTTGTTAAAATTGGGTAGATAAGAGTATATTTCCAGGAGGGAGGAACTTTTGTTAAGTCTTTAACTATAGAAAAAAACTTTGTGTAATATGTTTAAGGCTACTTTAGTTAGTAACTTCTAGAGTTCTAGTATAATTCCATCATTACCTGGTGCTTTGTCAGGTTTTAATTTGCTAATCTGAACTTGAATTTCAGACATTGAGACAGGTTTCTAAATTAATTTCAGTTGGTCATCAGATAATTTATTTTTTATATTTTTGAAAACGTTTTGATTATACCTTCTGCATCTGTTACATTATATTACATTATATTGATTGATTTTACTGTAATAATTTCTAAGTTATTTTAAAATATCTTCTATTTCTGTCCCTTTTTCTTTTCTCTTTTGTGAATAAACTTTTTATGGTTAGATTAAGTGATTTTGTTCTGTTAACTAATTTATTCATACATTTTTGGGTTAATAGAGAAATTAATTATCTTAAACTTTTCTAGATAATCATACTTTTACGATTTAAAATCTCCAAATACGTATTAATCTCTTATATGTTATTATTGTTACCGGTCTAATTTTCCATTGTTAATTTGTCAAGTTTTTCTTGCATCTCATACAGTTCTCTGTCCCATTGTTTTGTCTTTATTGAAAACCAACTGGTGACTCTATCAAAAGATATACTTTTAGTGCAGCCCATAGATAGATTTCTGAAATATCTCCTGTATTGTTAATTTCTATAAAATAAATCATTTCTTTAATAAAAAGTCCTTAAAATCCTTTAAGCAAGTTATATATGCTGATATCCTCCTGATCTTAATGTTATTGTTAGATTAGAAACAGCTCAAAAGTGATTGCATTGTGATCTGAAAGTGGGCACGATACCACTTTACCTTTGCCCAGTTTATTTGTCAACTCATTGGAGATATATTCTGTATCAATTCTGGATTGTGTTCTATGTCTATGTGAGCAATGATAAAAGAAAAGTAATTCTGGATCTGGGAAATCATTTATGTCCCTAAGGTGAACTAGTTTGGTGAACTCTAACAGAGCCTTTGCTGGTGCCTGCATTTTCTGTTTATCTGTTGTATTAGTATCCTTTGGTGAAAATATACAATTAAAATCTCCTGCTAGTATGATGATGCCTTTTATAGGTCCATAGGTTGGTACTAGGCTATCGACCCTAGGGACTATGCAAACCTAGCCATAACAATTCCCTGGATATTTCTTCCCACAATATTTACTTCTCTGTTGAACTACTTTTTCTAGAAGTTGTTCAACAGTTTTAATTCCTATTCCAGGAATCCAGTATAAGTTAAAAGGGTTAATATTCTCTTATTATATTCTAGGGTAACAGAATAAAGCATACCTTTATCATCCATATATGTGTAAATGATTTTAGACATAGGCAGATAATTTTTCCATAATATAGCAACTCTTCCTTTTTTTATTATATTGTGAACTAGATAATATAGAGTAATACTTACTATTAAGTTTGTCTTTATCTTCTAAAATAGGCATGTTTCTTGTACAAAAATAACTTTTTTTTGAAAATCTCTTTATTTGAATTTTCAGATATTAACAGTGATACATCCAATCAAACACACAAATCAAACAGTACATTCAAAATGGAAAAACTCAAAAAACTAATAACACAAGAAATATATATACACTATATACATTAGAAGTCACTACATCATCAAATGGAATATAAAAGGTTTTTAACATCACTTAAGAAAGTGAGGGATAGTATAAAGGACATATTTTATGGAGAAGATAAATACAGAAATTCAACCACTTATTATACTTAATGTAATTAGGGAATACAATTAAATATATAAAGAGGAAAAAGGGAAAGAAGAGAAAAAAAAGAAAAACTAAAAATTGGTTATAATGCAGTTATTGCATAATATAAATTTGTCTTATCATGTCAGTGTGCACACTATCTTTCTTTGTTAAGAATAACATCTAGTAAGTAACCCCAATATTTCTGATAATAGTGTTTATTTTTTTGCTTTTGTATAAACTAGTTTGTGAGATGAGATATATTTAATAGCAAGGTTGCTAAAGTCTTCCCATGTAATTGGAGATGTGGCATTCCAATTTTTAGTGATATAAAATTTAATAAGGGCATACATCGTTATAAGGACATGTTTTTTTTATTTTTGAAAGTGGAGTCATGTTAATGTGCAATATAGCTGTCTCCCATGACAGGGTTGATTTTTCATATCCCATCTTCTCTAACCTAGCTCTTAAAGAGTACTATAGGTTGTGTACCTTGCTACATTTCCACATGACATGGGGAATATCAGCAGTTTGGTTTGGGCAGTGAGGACATATAGGCGAGAAGTTGGAATTAAACTTATTTAGTTTTGATGGGGTATAGTATACATTATTTATCATAATTTGTGTATATAGCAGCTTCTTAAAAGGAATGAATTTTATCATATTCTCAATGGCCAGTCTCTTATTTTCTTCTGTCAGAGATTGTTTTTTTTCTTGCCAATAGTTTGAAAATAATAGAGAATTCTGGTGTTTTATGTTCGTTACAAGTTTATATGTCCTAGAAATTGTTTTCTCTTTCATCTCGAGGTTTATGCCCTGCAAGTTGACTTGTGTTTGTGAGAATTTAGCATTTATGAGATAATGGATTTGGGTAGGAATAACAGTATATTTCTTTGTAAGATTTAGTTCTAGTTTTATTTGTTGTATATTGGATTCTCTCCATTGGTATATTTCCCATACTGTGAGATCTTTTATCAGAGGGTAATTTATTAGGTTTAACTGTTTATTGTTTATTAGTAGGTTGGCATTTAGGTGGAGTGGTTGTATAAAGGCAAGAACATCTAATAATTGCAATGATTTAAATAATTTCTGTGTAGTAAGAATCATGTATTTAATTAGTGGGTGTATATTCTTCATGAATATGCCATTTTGATTTAAGTTTAAAAATGGTGGGGATTTGCTGTTATACCCAAGGGATTTTGGTTGTTCAGACCAGATTTTGATCCATTGAGGTGTCCAGGTATTTACATACGGGTCATGGCTTATTATCTGTATTAGTCTCTAAGCAGTAATTATACTATAATAGAGTTTGAAATCAGGTAACCACAATCCCCTTTTATCTTTGGTAAGTACAAGTTTGTCATATTTAATTATAGTGGATTTGTGGTACCATAAGAATCTTGATATAGCTTTTTCTATATCAAGGAAGAATTTTTGGGGAATATTTGAAAAAGTAGCATTTAGTTGAAAGAATAGTCTCGGTAAAAGGTTCATCTTAAAACACTAGCTTTTGAGACTAATGACATATTAATATTCTTCCACCTATTGATATCACTTTCAATAATGGTCCATGTACGCAATAGGTTATTCTTTATCATATCCTTAAAGTCAGGAGTAAATATTATTCCTAGGTATTTTATCTGGTAACTTATCTTGATCTCACTCAAGGGAAAGTAAAATTCCTTATTACCTATAAGATTCATGGGAAATATGTGGGATTTGTTTAGATTTAAATTATAGTTAGGGATTTCAGAGAACTCATCTATAGCTTTAAGTATTTTTGGGAGGTCGATAGTGGGAAGTTGAAAATATATATTTAAGTCATCAACAAAAGCAGAGAATATAAGATTTGTATTATAGATTCTAGGTATGTGATAGAAGGTTTTTTTGTGAAATAAACAGAAGGAGAGATTCTAGATAAAGATTAAAGAGATATGAGGAAAGAGGGCAACCTTGTCTTGTACCATTGGATAATAGTATACGGTTAGTTTTGAGCTTATTTATTTGAATAGTGGTAGAAGCTTTCTAATATAGAACTTTAATTATCCTTATGAATTCATGAGAAAAAACATATAAAGGCAATATATTAAATAGGAAATGTAAATTAACTCTATCGAAAGCTTTGGTTGCATCCGCTGTGAGGACATATCTGGGGCATTTGTCACTGTTAAGAAGTCTGATAATGGTATCTAAGAGGAGGGTGTTATCACTTGTTTGCCTGTTTATCATAAAGCCCATTTGCTCTTGGGAAATGATAGAGGGGAGTACATTCTTAAGTCTATTTGCTATAACATAATATGTCCCTGAATCTGAGTAGCATCCTGCCCTCACCAAGAATGATACCACAGTATGAAGAAAAAATTATCAATTTTAACAATTGGCTAAGTTTCTGGTGTCATTCAAAGGGGATCCAGTGTCTGTCCACCTGGGTTGACATGCTCGACAAGCCACTCTGCTTTGCTAGAGATGGCCTGCACGTGTCACCCTTAGGCTTTTGAATACTGGCCAAGGCTCTTGCCACCCCATAGTGTCTTTTTTAGGCAAGGCTCAAAAGACAAACCCACCATCATAAATAGCACAAGTAACAAAAAACTGAGGGTAATGCTACTCAATGCCAGAAGTCTAAACCTCAAAATGCACGCAGTCGAGGCACTCCTCAGTATGGAGAAAATTGATATATGTGCAGTAACAGAAACCTGGTTTAAGGCTCCAGGGAGCACCCCAGCACTACCAGGCTACAACTCAAACCATACATTTCAGCCACAGAACCCAGATCGAAACACAAAAGGCAGGGGCATATCCATATTTATCAAGGATACCCACATCTCCAGGTTAGTGGCACAGCACGATGCTTCAGAGATCATCCATGTGCAACTAACAATGAGCAAAACTGCAATTCAAATTGTAGCTTGCTACAGATCACCCACCAAGTCCCAGGACCCCATTCTGCATTTCTGGAAATACTAGGAAATATAAAGGTCCTACCAAACACCCTAATATTGGGTGATTTCAATTACTCAAACATTAATTGTGAGAACTACTCAAGTACTAACTTCCTTGCCGAACATTTCCTAGAATTTATAAACTCAAACACCCTGGATCAACTGGCCAACACTCCCATCAGAGGTGACAACATATTGGACCTGGTCATCACCAACATGGGTGACCGGTGCTCCACACCAGAGGTCAACCCCTCGCTGGTTAGATCTGACCATAAATAAATCACTTTGGATATCCATATTCCGCCCCCACCCCCGGACAAGGAAACTACTGTGAAAAACTTTTCAAAAGCAAACTTCACTTACTTAAGACCGAGGTGGAAAGTTTCAAAGCCCCCATGCTAAAGGATAACATTGTCCAAGCTGTAAAATCCTTTACTAATGCATTCTACGGGCACCTACAAGAATGCATGGATTGTGCTATCCCAAGCAAAACCAAGACTCACTCCTCCAAGAAAAGGAAACCAGTCTGGTGGACTCCTGCTATAAACAAGCTATACAATAGAAGTAGGAAACTAGTACAGAAAGAGTAAAATCCCAAGTAGGGAAGACATCCCTAATCAGTATCAGCAAAAACGTACCCCTTATCCCTTATAAAATCATCCAAGGTGAGTTTAGAAAGAAAAATTTCCAAGGACTCCAAAGATAACCACAAGGCATTCTTTAGTTATGTCAAGAATCTAAGTGGCAATGCTCAGATCTGCTCAGAGTTAGTGCAGAATGGTACAAAATGCACTGAACCGACCGATATTGCCAACATCCTGGCAGACTGGTTCAGCACAAACTTCACCCCCTCTCACCCCCAAAAGGGCCCATAACCATACCAAAACAATGTAGAGCTCCTGAAATCACAGACACTCAGGTTAAAACAGCCCTCTCCAAAGCAAAAAGCACAGCATCAATGGGACCGGATGATGTCCCAAGCTGCATCCTACACGAGCTCAAAGATGAACTAACCCCTCACCTAAACACACTCTTCAAACTCAGCCTCTCCAAGGTTATGTACCCATAGAGTGGCACACAGCAATGGTTATTCCACTCCACAAAGGTGGAGCCACAACAGACCCTGGGAACTATCACCCTATAAGCCTGACTAGCTTGGTCTGCAAGGCTATGGAGTGCATCATCATGGACCAAACACTGGACCCTACCCAGTTCGGCTTTGTTAAGGGCAGATCATGCCTCCTAAACCTGGTGGACTTCTTTGAGACAGTTACCAAAGCTATAGACGAGGGAAAGGTGGTAAACACAGCCTACCTAGACCTTGCAAAGGCCTTTGACACCATTCCCCATTCTGGTATTATAGACAAGCTCACCAGCCTGGACATAAACCCCTACATCACAAGATGGGTTGCCAACTGGCTCACAGACAGAACCCACATGCTAAGAGTTGCGGGAGCTAGGTCTGACTCTAAACCGGTTACAATTGGCGTTCCCCAGGGCTCAGTCCTAGGACCCCCTCCTGTTCAGCATATACTTCTCAGAGGTACAGGCAAGCACAGGAGGACTATGGCTGACCAAGTTTGCAGATGACTGCAAACTAGGGGCTATAATTGACTCCCCGGCTGACACAGACATTCTCCAAAATGGTCTCACTGAGATGGATACCTGGTTTCAAAATCATGGCCTCAAGCTAAATGCCAAAAAGTGCATAGTCATCCCCTTTGGAAAAAACAAAGTACCCACAAACTACCACATAGATGGTAGTCCCCTAAATACGGAAGACGTAATAAGGGATCTGGGGACCCAAGTAGATAGTAAACTCTCCTTTGATAATAACATTGCCAAAGTGGTTAGAAAATCCTTCTACGTAGCCCACCTTATCACAAAAGGGTTCGCATCCAGATCAAAAGAGGTCATTGTGCCCCTCTACTCATCACTCATCAGACCCATCATAGAGTACAACGCCCCATTTGGGATGTATCTTACAAGACACCTGCAACAGCTGGAAAGACCACAGAAGTACCTCACCAAGAGGATCACTGGCCTCAAACAGATGCTCTATGCAGCTCGACTGAAGAAACTCCAGCTGTACTCGGTTGCATACTGCCTACTCAGAGGTGATTTCTGCCTGACATACAAGGCCAAGTCCAACCCAGAACTGATGGACATGCTCCACCTAAAGAAAAGCTTATCCCCTCGAGCCATGCTCGAGGGATCTAAACCTCACCACAACAATAAATAGGATGTGCTGGAGGGATAGATTCCTGTCACAGAGACTTCCTATGCTTTAGAACAAGATTCCAATCTACATTAGGCAGAGCTCCTCGCTAACACTCTTCTTGACGAGTGGATGGGAAACAGAAAGTTTACCCCGAGGATCACTTCAGTGGCTCTGCTGGACAGAGGCACAGAGAACTAATCTAAGGGGGCGGTGAAAGTCAACACATTCTGGCTAGGCATATAAATGCCTTTGGGCAGATAACCTAGTACCTACCTATGAACCTATGAACATGAGCTAGGATCTTAAGGTCAGTATTTATCAGGGCTATTGGTCTATAGTTTGCTGGATCTGTTGGGTCAGAATTCGGTTTTGGAATTAGCACTGTTTTAGAGTTATTTAAATAATTATTTGTTATTCCATGTTGTATTATAAAGTTGAAAACTTTTAATAATACTTTGGAAATAGGTTCCATGAATAGTTTATAAAATTCAGAGGTATAGCCATCAGGCCCAGGGGTTTTACCAAGTTTGAGTTTGTTTATTGCAGCTTTTATCTCATTTAGTTGCAGGGGTGTTTTAGGAGTTTTTTTTAATCTTCCGTAATTTGTGAAAATGTTATATTATGTATAAAATCACCAAAATTGCCTGTAGATGGTGATAAGGGTATGTTGTATAGTTTCTTATATATATGTCTTCAAAAGCATCTACAATATCTTGGTCCTTGTGCTTCACAAGTCCTTAATACACTATTTCTTTAATCCTCGGTGGGCCATTTTTTATGTTAATTAGTCTAGCTAGGAATTTTGAATGTGTAAATTAAACAAAACAGAAACTTAGTAAATATTGCGCTTACCTTATTGAAAACAAGATTTGTTTTCAAATGAAATACCCTGCATCTTTAATTTTCTACCACAAAGAAAAAAAATATCCCTTTAAACCCCTGAACAAGCAAAATCCACCTTTCGGCATCTCTTCAAAGTTAATCCTGCTTGAAACAACCCATTTCATCTTCTCTGAACTCAAAATAACATTTGGAGGGCTTTAGGTTCATAGGTTCATAGTGGTTCATAGGTTAGTACTAGGCTAACTGCCCTTGTGAGCCATTTTTAGCCTAGCCAGTTAGCCTTTGTGAGACTCAAACCCTGCATCTTGAGTTTGTAAGGCAAACACCTTAACCATTAGGCCACCCCTGCAAGGTATTTTGCATGTTTCTATCATAAAATAAGCTAAAAATAAAACCATTATTTTATTTCACACCCCTGAAGGTCCGTTTTAGTATTTCAGTATTCTGTTTCCCATAATCCTCTTCAAATCAGGAAGCTCTATGATCCTTTCACCTTTCAACTTTAATGACGTAATTAATAACTTGCTTCCAGCCCCACTGCACCTCTGGGAACAGGAAAAACACTAAACTGAGTCGGGAAAGCTCTACAAACAATGAATATTAGACTTTTAACCAATCATTGCTTTTCTCTTCAAAGAAACCTCAAATCGTATGTTTCAAGCCTCTACACTGCTATAATTACAAAGAAGAAGGTGATAGAAGAAAATACCAGTTGTCTGGAAAATTCTAGAAAGGAAAGGATGTAGCTGCTTTTAAATATTTCAGCCTCCCTTCCTGCAGTATTGCAAAACCTTGTGCTACACTGGATAAACCAAGGTACTGTCTCTTAGTAACTGCCTTTCATTTATAAATTCTTAAAAGCTACCTAAGTATGGCTGCATAAAGAAATGACTTAAAGGTGCTTTTCTTTAAGTCACTGCAGATGTCAAGAAACAAGGATTGTTAAATGACATCTGGATCAATGGGTTTCATATAAACTCTTAAGTATTAAACACTCCCAAATGATTACAGCTATGCTTTCTTGTATTATACAACTATATAGGTGAAATGCTCTAACTAATCCTGGGGGGATACTCTTCTTTTCTGAATAATGCTTTGAAACAGGGTGGTGCAATTTGGGTTGTGACTTTTGTTTTATAATAGCCTAAATTAGTATATTACTTTGACATTAGAAAGTTCTTATACATTGCTTAATCACTATCCTAATAGCATGCTCACTGGGTTGTATTTGAATGAGTCTTTGACTAAATGATAAATAGAGTCTTTGTATGTGAGAAGGTGACACTGATTACTTGAAAACAAATGAGTGGATCTAGATGCAATCTATCTCAAGTTTTGGATTATGATGTTATATTTTTATTCTTTGTATATCTGAATATCAAAGATAGATGTTGTTGTATGTATATTGCCAGTATAGATATAATTGAGGAAATTTCCAGTAGCTTTAAAGAATATAGTTAGTTGCTTATAACATGATTGTTCTAACTGTTTTGGAACTTCAAAGTGCTGCCTTTTCTTAAGCTTCTTTTAGATCTGTTCTATATAAAATGTTTAGTAAACGTTTTAATAACTTTTGAAATATTAAGAACTAGAACATATTATTGCCTCTTATTATAAACATTTTCTAAGAATTTACTTTCTTACTTTACACATACCATTTAATTGAATAACTAACATATTATTTTAAGGGGTCAGAAAATCATTATATTGTAAATAACAAATAAAAGGAGCAGGCTGTGCTCAGTCTGTAGCTGATGATTGTTCAAGTTTGGAGCATTCTGGGTACTTTTGACATCCCTCTGCTAAATGTATATATAACTTTAATACAAATAATAGTTTTTCTTTGCTTTTCATCTCATGCACAATTACCAATACAGAAGGATGGGTGGATAGGCACCTATTTGGGGTATAGGAGTTTAGAAGTCACTGCATCCATTTTAAAGTTTAACACACTAACAGACAAGTTTTATTACTATTTCTCTACTTATCAGTCAATGAACATCATGATAAATAAATTAAGACATGGTATCAATAGACTCATGGAATGTTAAAGGGATAGTGGATAAAAAAAAGAAATGCAATCATGCATCTTACATACCAAAACAAGGCTAATGTAACCTTCCTGCAAGAAACATACTTGGATGACCAACTGTGGGACTGGGAAAGGAAAAGGAAATGGGTTTAATAAATATTAGCTGCAGGCCATAATTCTTTATCTAGGGGGGTAGCCATTATAATAAAAAAAATCTTTCCAAGGAGAAATTACTTCTTTTAAAGCTGATTTTAATGGAAGATGGGTATTATTTACTAGCAAATATCATACTCTAAATAAACATTTACCATACCTCTCAACTGTACAGATTTTCGCAGAATGTCCAGATTTTTGTCTCATATATTTGGTATGTTCCTCCTAAAATCTGTACTTTTCTGGCATATAGCTGAGGACTGAAGTCATTAAATAATGATAAACATTTGAGTTTAAGACTCTACATCCTTCAGAAAATTCATGCTAATGCAAAACCTATTAGTCTATCAACTTTCTAAGTTTATAAGGGCAATATTTAAAATCTGTCCCTATTTGCCCCCCCCCATCATTTTAGACTTTGTATAGATTTTTTGCTCTAAGAGGTTGAGTGGGATGACCTTTACTCTTTCTTAATATATATAGCCCCTGCTCTAATCAACATCTCTTCATTTATGAAATCTTTAATATACTAGCTAACCACCCAAATCATTTGTATATCATCAGTGGGGACTGGAATGCTTTAATAAATCTAGACAAAGATAGATCGCATAATGAAAATAGGCAGTTGCAACATACCACTATAGCACTTGAAGAATTACAAAATACTTTTGAGCTAACTGACCCCTATATTAAATTCCAATATGATGAAAGAATATCAAGATTCACTTTCTTTTCAGCCACTCATAAAACTTGGTCCAGAATAGATGCTTTTCTAATTTCCCAATCATTGCTTTCTAACAGACTAACTTATGCTGTATCACCTAGAACTATCTCAGACCATTCAAAAATCAGTCTCTTAATACATTTTCAAACATATAAACAAAATGTTCCCTATTTCAATAATTGGACATTAAATCCTAAAATCATTCAAAACCAAGAAACAGCACAGGAAATCCAGAATGTCATAGCCCAACTTCAAAATGACTTTATATCCATTCAAATTCCTTATGATATACAATGAGTAGCTGCCAAAGGGGCATTTCAGTACTTCGAGATTGTATAGTGAATCCAACCAGACATGGTTATCTTATTCTCTGACAGTGTTTCATCTCATTATCAAGTCTAAGGAACACATATAACAAATATATAAGGTGAGATGATTTTAAATCTATTCCAAGATCCCAGCCCCTTCATTTGTGAACTATAACATGAAATATATCCACAGAGAATGAATTATCCCCCTCCCTCAAAAACAAATACATAGCAATTCATCTAGCAAGGCACAACAACTATACGTTATCAAAGCCCATGCACTAATAAGGTAAACAACTTTCAGGTTATACTATTAGTAATGCTAAAACAGCTCCTCAAATGTTACACCAAATTACAGTCAGGCAGGGCCACATCTACAGTCATAAAATATGTTTGTCTATTTATCCCCTGTAAGGCATTTTTTTCACTCTTAATGCATTTAAAGCATGAAATTCCACTTAAAGCACAAGCCCATTTTTAGTAAATAATTTCTCATTTATGGGAATAAGAAAACTTAGAGAATTAGATATGTAAAGTAATGTAATCAAACTTAGAGAAACAACAACTGACACACAGATGCAAAGCATGCATTAGCTTAAGGGTAACAAACTGTGATTGCAACACCACAGTGTAAAGTTTGGTATAGGTGCTATATGCTTCTTGATTGATACTAAAAAAGACCAAATACTATTTTGTTATAACATATAAAGAAAGTATTGGTTGTTTATATAATAGGAAAATATAAAAAGGTTAAGTTACCTTGTAATAGCAAACTTCTTGTTGATTTTCTAACTTCTGTTTATGTTATAGATGAGTATGACATATTTTCCGGTATTGTTTTAAAAAATATGAAGACAAAAAAATAGACATAGTTATATAAGGAGAAAGGCAATCTTTAACACTTTGTTATTTTCTTCATATATAATTTAAGAAACCAGTCATTTTTCTCATAATTTCTTCTTTTTATTTATCTTCCATCCATTTTCTCTGCTTGTCTCTTGAAGGATATAATGGGCTAATCCATATCTTCTGTTTGTTCTAATATTTCATTAGTTTTTAGATATGACACTGCAGGATCCAGATCTTCAAATAGTTTAGTTTTATCTGAAAAGAAAATCTTTAATCTGTCAGGAAACAGTAGATGTACTTTTGTTTTTTCTTAAGTTCTCTAATGAGAGGAATAAATTGTTTTCGCTTGGATATTACTGCTGCAGAATAGTCACTGCCAAGGACATTGCAGTGTTGTGGCACATTTTGAGACAGTTTCAATTATTTTCTAGATAGAAAATTAATGAGGCTAAAACAAGGGCAATAGCAGTAAATGATGTACCCACTCATGAACTGGTTCAGCAACATCCATACTTATGGGGACATGATAAAATGAAGTGTTTAAGAGTATGGATTAAAAAATTATTCTGGTGCGGCAGCTAGGATATGTGGGAACAGACTAAAAATGATAATAAACAAACCCTGAGAAAATGGATGCTTTTTATATGGAAATGGATAGCAAGATGCAAGCAGTTAAAACGTTTTTAGTCCCTCTAGTCTTATACACAGATCAGGCATATTTTTATCAACCAGAGGAGAAGTTGTGGATAGCAATGAAGAGCTGAAGGATTTTTTTCTAGGAGGAGAACATGGCAGGAGTCAAGTGGGATAAGTTAATTCTTCCAATATAACAGGGCAAATTGGGATTACACAATTTAAAGGGGCATTTCAGACCTACACAATTAAGACTCCTACCATAGCACAAGCAGGAACATATAATTTAAAGTAGAAAGGGATGACAATGAAATATGAAAGTTCAAAAAACAAGTAGCGTCTAGGATTTTGGATGGAGACCTTTAAGGAAAATCACAATAATCATACAGAATATTATATTTATAAAGTAGCTTAAAGTATTCTAAGAACTAAGCCAACATGAGGATGGAGAGAGGAGATTTTGCTGATAGGTATGATTGCAATTAGGGATAAAGACAATAAGCAAGAGGGGGCTAGAATTTATTGGAGAAAACTGGCAAGGAACCAAGGTATTGGGAGCAAGTAACTAGAGTAGGAAATATAATAGAATGGAAAGATGCCAATAATTTATTTGGACTGTACATTAGAGAGTGCCTTCCCTATCAAGGATTGATATCAAAGTATAGGCAAAGAGAAAGAAATGGGGGGGTCCTAAATGATAGACCAGCACTGGTAGAGTTTTTAGTAGAATCTATAAAAGAAGCTGTTGTTAAAAAAGGAATAATTAATAGAGCATATAAAATATTGCATGATAACTATAAGAATCAATCAGAAAAGGATAGAAAGTATTGGGAAGAGATACTGGATAAGCAATTTACAAAAGAAACACTGAGGGCATATATAGGTTCATAGGTAGGTACTAGGCTATTGGCCCTAGGGCCTATATAAGCCTAGCCAAAAATGTACCCTGGCTTTCACCACCCAAGAAAATTATTTTCCTGTGCCCCTGTTGAGCAGAGCTACAGAAGTGATTCCTGGGGTGAATTTCCTATTTCCCATCCAATCATCAAGATTTATCTTGAAGAGTGCTAATGAGGAGCTCTGTTTGACATAGATAGGTAGTCTGTTCCAGAGTATGGGAAGTCTCTGTGATAGGAATCTATCCCTCCAGCATGTTCTGTTTATTGTGGTGACAAGGTTTAGGTCCCTAGAGTGTGTAGCTCAGAGAGATTGGGATTTCTTTAAGTGGAGCATGTCCAACAGCTCTGGGTTTGACATAGCTTTGTATGTTAGGCAGAGATCGCCTCTGAGTAAGCGATATGCGACGGAGTAAAGCTAGAGTTTTTTGAGACTGCGTAGGGCATCTGTTTGAGGCCAGTAATCCTCTTTGTGAGGTAGTTCTGTGACCTTTCCAGTTGTTGTAGATGTCTGCGAGGTACATACCAAAAGGGGCATTGTACTCTGTAATGGGTCTAATGAGTGATGAGTAGAGGGGAACAATGACCTCTTTTTTCTGGATGAGAAACCTTTTGTGATGAGGTGAGCCACGTAGAAGGATTTCTTGACCACTGTGGCGATGTGATTATCAAAGGAGAGACTACTGTTCACCTGTGTCCCAAAGTCTCTTATCACATTTTCAACATTAAGTAGACTACCAGCTATGTGGTAGTTCATGGGTACAGAGTTTTTACCAAAGGGGATGACAATACACTTTTTGGCATTGAGCTTCAGGCCATGGCTTTGACACCAGGTGTCTGTCTCAGTGAGGCCCTTTTGTAGTATGTCCACATCGTTAGGAGTTTCAATTATGGCAGTCATCTGAAAACTTTATTAGCCAAAGACCTTCCGTGTTAGCCTGTACTTCAGAGAAGTAGATACCAAACAGGAGAGGACCCAGAACTGAACCCTGTGGTACTCCACTTGTCACTGGTCTGAAGTCGGATTTGGAATCTGCTACTTTCACAGTGTGGGTTCTGTCCATGAGCCAGTTGGCAACCCAACTTGTGACATAGAGATTTATACCTAGTTTAGTGAGCTTATCTATAATTCCAGAGTGGGGGATGGTGTCGAAAGCCTTAGCGAGATCTAGATAAGCTGTGTGAACCACTTTACCTTCATCTATGGCTTTGGTGACTGCTTCAAAGAAATCAATCAGGTTTAGGAGACATGATCTGCATTTTACAAATCCGAACTGGGTAGGGTCCAGAGTTTGGAGATTACCAATGTCTTTGTTTATGAGTTCCATGATGATAAGTTCCATGGCCTTGCAGACCAGGCTCATCAGGCTAATGGGGTGGTAGTTCCTGGGGTCCGTTGTGGCTCCCTCTTTGTAGAGTGGGATAACCATCGCAGTGTGCCATTCAGTGGGCACAAAGCCTGAGATGAGGTAGGGTACCAGTTTATTCTGTAGTTCGTGTAGAACGCAACCTGGGATATTGTCAGGTCCCATGGATGCTGTGTTCTTGGCTTTGGAGAGTGTGTTTTTTACCTGTGCAGCCATGATTACAGGAACTTTACATTCTTCCGGTATAGAGCTGGGCCCTCTAGGGGGTGAGAGGGGTAAAGTTAGCACTGAACCTATCTGCTAGAATGTTGGCAATATCAGTTGGTTCTGTATATTTAGTGCCATTGTGCTGTAACTGAGAGCAGATCTGAGTGTTGCCATTGAGATTCTTGACATAGCTATAGAATGCTTTGTGGTTGTCTTTAGAGTCAGTGGCAATTTTGTTTTCATAACTAGCTTTGGAGGATTTTATGAGGGATCTCAGCTTCTTTCTGAGGTTGACCAGGGAATTCCTCCAGTCATGGGATTTTACTCTTTTTTGCAACAGTTTCTTTCTTCTGTTGTAGAGTTTGTTTATGGCAGAGGACCACCAGATTGGTTTATATATATATATATATATATATATATATATATATATATATATATATATATATATGTGTGTGTGTGTGTGTGTGTGTCTACCAAATATGCAAATAAATCTGGAAGATTTAGTTTTTTTGCTTGGAAATGTTTATGTAGATATTTTTATACCCCAAGTAGATTCCAGATAATTTTTTCCACAGGTAGACAGCAAATGTTGTTGGTAAGATGGGGAAGAAAGAGGTAATTTGGAACATATTTTCTGAGCGTGTAATGAATTGGCAGACTTTAAAGATTTAAGTAGACTGCTCTATTAGAGATACTTGGTGAGCAAACTGGTGTAACTGGGAAAATGATTTTTCTGAGGTATAATACAGAATCAGAGTTGCCAAGACATAGTAACGCCTTGCTGAGTCTAATTACGGTGGCTGCCAAAAAAGTAATTACTAGAAAATGGAAATCAAAGACTAAAACAACTGTATTAGAAGTAGTGAATATAGTAACAGAGATAAATTTGAAGTTCTAGAAAAGGTTAGGAGCAAATTACATAGAAAAATAGGAATTGTGGGAACAATACATACAGGTAAGTAATGAGGTTTGAAAGAAGGCAGGATTTGAATGAGCTTTGTAATGTTTCACTGACAGTGATCAGGTAGATTATAAGTGATGTATAATTTTTGCAGCTAGAATTGTGTCAAGATGGTTTGTGATGTAAAATACTTGCAACTGGGATTGTGTCAATTTGGTTTATTTTCATTTATATAAATGTATGATTGCCTACATAATAAGTGATAATTTAACAAAAATGTTTCTTGTTTTAAAAAAATGAAGATACAGGGCTTCTAAACCATGGCATAGATGGATAGACTAAAAGCCCTGTCTCTGTACTCTGTATTAAATAGGCTGCTGACAGAAGACTTGTGCCTGGCCTACAGGGCAGTCTCCGATATTGCCCTGATGGATGTGCTTCATATTTACAAATCTAACAGCACAAGACTCACTCAATCTAGGGATCTTCACCTAGCCTGTGAAATTAAGAGAACATGCTTGAGAGACAAATATGTTTCCCAGAGATTGAGCTTCTCTGGAAAAATATTCCAATTCATATGAAGCAGAGTTTCTCACTGACTCTCACTGACCCTATTCAAGTGCAGCCTGGATAAATGGATGGGAGACTGCAAATTCACCCTGGGGGTGACACCCTTATCCCTCATGGACAGGGGGAGTCAGTGGTGACCATAGACAAGCTCTGCAAAATGTGTTCACTTAAAAAGGACAGATGGGGAAACTTGGGGTTAACATAGCTAGACTTGTAAGGGGTCTAGGGCAGTGAGCCTAGTGACCTCCTATGAACCTGTTAAATACAAATGCATTAATGTTAATACATTGTGTCTAATTTAAATACTCTTCAAGTTGTGCCCAATGCATATTATAATATGTACTGTGCACAACCTGAACACATGATACATATTATAATATTAAACTACTTTATTACTAAAAACTACAACCACTCTGCTACAGGCCCCATGAGGAACTCAGTGTCTCTCCAACCTAACACCACTCTAAGTATTCAGCTGCTGTACCACCTTTATCTTGTATCCAACCGGTGGATACATTGTTATAAGAAAAGCGCAGTCCGGGTCTGAACCGTCTGCAAACACAAACAGCTAAAGTTAACTGTGAACCTAACACCACTCTAAGTATTCAGCTGCTGTACCACCTTTATCTTGTATCCAACCGGTGGATACATTGTTATAAGAAAAGCGCAGTCCGGGTCTGAACCGTCTGCAAACACAAACAGCTAAAGTTAACTTTGTACCTAACACCACTCTAAGTATTCAGCTGCTGTACCACCTTTATCTTGTATCCAACCGGTGGATACATTGTTATAAGAAAAGCGCAGTCCGGGTCTGAACCGTCTGCAAACACAAACAGCTAAAGTTAACTGTGAGCCTAACACCACTCTAAGTATTCAGCTGCTGTACCACCTTTATCTTGTATCCAACCGGTGGATACATTGTTATAAGAAAGGCGCAGTCCGGGTCTGAACCGTCTGCAAACACAAACAACTAAAGTTAACTGTGAACCTAACACCACTCTAAGTATTCAGCTGCTGTACCACCTTTATCTTGTATCTAACCGGTGGATACATTGTTATAAGAAAGGCGCAGTCCGGGTCTGAACCGTCTGCAAACACAAACAACTAAAGTTAACTGTGAACCTAACACCACTCTAAGTATTCAGCTGCTGTACCACCTTTATCTTGTATCCAACCGGTGGATACATTGTTATAAGAAAAGCGCAGTCCGGGTCTGAACCGTCTGCAAACACAAACAGCTAAAGTTAACTTTGTACCTAACACCACTCTAAGTATTCAGCTGCTGTACCACCTTTATCTTGTATCCAACCGGTGGATACATTGTTATAAGAAAGGCGCAGTCCGGGTCTGAACCGTCTGCAAACACAAACAGCTAAAGTTAACTGTGAGCCTAACACCACTCTAAGTATTCAGCTGCTGTACCACCTTTATCTTGTATCCAACCGGTGGATACATTGTTATAAGAAAGGCGCAGTCCGGGTCTGAACCGTCTGCAAACACAAACAGCTAAAGTTAACTGTGAACCTAACACCACTCTAAGTATTCAGCTGCTGTACCACCTTTATCTTGTATCCAACCGGTGGATACATTGTTATAAGAAAAGTGCAGTCCGGGTCTGAACCGTCTGCAAACACAAACAACTAAAGTTAACTTTGTACCTAACACCACTCTAAGTATTCAGCTGCTGTACCACCTTTATCTTGTATCCAACCGGTGGATACATTGTTATAAGAAAAGCGCAGTCCGGGTCTGAACTGTCTGCAAACACAAACAACTAAAGTTAACTTTGAATGTGTGTCCACCTATTTGCTTTGGCTTGTAAGCAGCCCCCCACCCCCACCCCACCCCCACACACACACACTCATCTTCCATTTTCTCTTTTATTCTCTTCTGTTAGCAAATAGTATCCATAACTGATCAAATACTGTGTGTTTGTTAATTTAAATTGAGACTACAGTAGCCTATTGATACAGGTTATCCTGTTTTTCCACCTAAGAAATGATGTACAGCTTCAGAGCAGTCTTTGGTCAATTCTGATTGTTTCTTAAACACAAACTTGTCTTTGCTTGGATCTTGGCTCATTAGCAGCAGTACAAAAGAACTGCCTGCTCACACTCTTGTTCTCCCCCTCCCCCTTCCCTGTTTATTACCTTAAGCCAATCCCAAATTTAATAAATATTACCTGTGGCAGGCACCATTTTTAAAAATATAACCACCCTTTGAGCACCTCATGTTTGGCTCTGCCATAAAACTTACTAAAACTGCTTGAACTGGGGCACGGCTAACTGATAGTTTGTGGAAATACAGGGTACCTACCTGAGTCTCCACATTCACTATCAGATGTTCTTATATCAGTTTAATATGTTACCTGATTGTTTCCAGCCCCCCTCATAAGAACAACAAGGTCTCTGCCCACTCCGCTCCCCACCCTGCCCCCATTTCCCACACACCCCCAGTGGTCCTACCTTTATTACATACGCAAATCCCTCCCATCTTTCCAACAGCCAACCACAGCACTAAACCCAACACCATCTCCTCCATCTTCCCACTACTATCCCTCCTCCTCAGCTAACATGTATAAGCATATCATACCTATGCTCACGGCATGCAGTCTCCTTGCATATCTTACATCTACCAAAACTCCATCATTCCCCCACTCAACCACTACCACTATACTACTACTCATCCCACCACTCATGTCTCACTCTCATTCAGCTCCCCTCCCACCAACACAGGAACCATCCATATGCACCCCCACATATTCTATCAACTATATTACTCAAACAAAAAGCATCCCTACAACTTAACATAGTAACCCTCTCACCATACCTATTACCCACAGAGCACAATCATAAAGTTTCCCTAATAAACAAACACATTCAAAAACTGAGAAAACTAATAATGCATATCAAAACTAGCCCTAAGTGGAGACATCCACCCCAACCCTGGCCCCACCATCTCCAACCCCACTCCTCATAATCAGACTAGAAACCACAACCTCTCCCAAATCACAGCCAATAGAAAGCCACGTGGCTTCCTTCTACTAAGCCTAAATATTAGAAGTATATCCAACAAGGTCCATGAACTCCATGCCACCATAGACTTGTACTCCCAAGATATAGTCATCCTGACAGAAACCTGGCTAAAACCTCACATTACCAGTGAGCAAATCCTCCTTACTGGTTATGGCATACTAAGAGTAGACTGGCTAAACAAGAAAGGAGGCAGTATAGCTATAATATATAAACAGCATCTAAACATCCAGATCTTAAAATCATCAGCTCTACAAATAGACAATGAAGAAATAATATATACCAACCTCAAAATAAACCAAAATAAAGCCATCAACATAATTGGATGCTACTTCCCACCTGGCCAAAACATCCCTCCACTAGAAAACCTCCTCAGCTGGACTACCCACCATCTCCCCCAAGAAAATATAATTTTAGATGATTTCAATATTGACTGGCAATCATGTTCTGGCAACGATCCAGCCCATCATCTAAACCTTCATGGCTTCACCCAACTAGTCCAGTCGCCAACCAGGATAAATAAAAACTCCAACAAGCACACTACCCCAGATTGGATACTAGTCAGTAAGAGCCCCCAGTCATATAAAGCAGGCTGCTTATCGGATAGCCTCAGTGATCACTCCCCAACATTCCTACTCCAAAACACCTATACCAAGTTAAACCTGTCATCTACCATCAAATACATTAAAAAAAAACTAAACTTTAACCCACTCACATTCATCTCATCCCTCAAGGAATGTAAATGGCATCCTCTAAAGTACCTCAGTCTTGATAACGCAGTTGAATTTTTTAATACTACCTTCCTGAGCATCCTTAATTACCACACCCCCATAAGACTTTCCAGAACCAAAACACAACCCTCCCCATGGCTACAGAAGACCACTAAGTCAGAAATGAAAAACAGGGATAAAGCCTGGGAGCACTGGCACAAAACCAAAACCCCCTCAACTAGACAGAAATTCCTAGAACTACCTAACAGAGTCAAAAAGCTAATAAAACAGGACAAATTCCAATACTACCAGTCTGCCCTAGACTCCTCCCAACAAAACCCCTAACACTTCTGGTCTTCCATAAACTCCATCCTCCACCCAGGTAAAGTCAGTACCCCTCCTCCTAACATCCCTCACTCCTCCAAAAATATTGCTACCTCATTTAACACACACTTCACACAAACCATACTATCACTAGCTAGACAACACAACCCCCCTCCACTCCAACCCACACCTTCAACTAGTAATCTCCCCACTGTCTTCTCTTTTTCTCCTGTTCCTACCAACAACATAAAAAACTCTTAACTAAACTTAAGCCCACCAAATTAGCAGCAGACAAAATCCCCAAGTGAATACCTACAAATCGCACCTGATGCACTAGCCTACCCAGTATCCATCTTGATTAACTAATCTCTGTCAGAAAGTTACATTCCCACACTATGGAAAGTATCACATATAATTCCCCTCCACAAAGGCGGCCCCTCCACAGAACTAACTAATTACCGCCCCAAAGCTATTCTCTCTCCACTCTCCAAAATACTAGAGAGAAACATTCACTCTTAGGTCTCAGACTACCTCCTTACTAACAACCTCCTTTCCAATACTCAACATGGTTTCTGAACAAACTATAGCACCACCACCACTGCCTTACTCTCCTTTACTAACACTATCCTTCAGCATAAAAACAATGGCTATCTCTCTTCTGCTACTTTCCTAGACCAATCCAAAGCATTCTTCATGGTCCCACACAAACAACTCATCTCTGTCCTCAATAACCTATCCTTTTCTCAATCAGTCACCAACTGGTTTCAGAGTTACCTGTCTGACCACCAACAATCCGTTGTATGGCATATCTCCCCAACTACCTGTCTCTGTAAGGGTTCCCCAAGGATCCATCCTTGGACCCCTACTCCTCTCTGTTTTCATCCAATAATCTAGCCTCTGCCACCAAACATGGCACACTCATACAATATGCAGATGATTCAACCATCATCTGCTCAGCCTAGTCCCTACCCAAACTGCAAAAAGTCACACAGGAAGCCTTTTCCTCTGTTGAAACTTGGTTATACGATGCCCAATTAATACTCAACCCAAACAAAACTAAAATACTCATCTTCCAACCCACCAAACATACTCAAAACAACTCTCATTTTAACATCACAGCAAAAGACAAAACCACTATACACCCAACAGAGCACACCAAATTGCTAGGAGTTGAAATAGACAATAAACTAAAATTTGACATTCACATATTCATGACCATAAAAAAGTCCACAAAAAACTAGGAGCATTATACAGAAATAAGCAACTTCTCACCAAAGCAACAAAGATTTCAGTAGCAAATTCCCACCTTATCTCCACCCAACTTTATGCCTCTCCAATATATACCAACCTAAGGCAATGCGATCTAAACAAGCTCGAGACCTGCAACAACAAAATCGCCAAATTTGCCACAGGGGCATCCTACCATAGTCACCACTGTCTCTCCCTTGCTGAACTGGGCTGGCTTGAACTCCCTCACCTCCTTCAATGGCATCACCTCGCACTCACCCACAAACTAGTAAACCATCCACTAAACATCCCATCCCTCCAGAATCTACACCAACCCTGTCACACCACCAGACCACTAAGATCCAGCAACAAAAATCACTTACAGGTCACTAAAGCCAATAACTCTGCTGGTGATGCACTATTCTCTTGCGCCATAGCCAAATTATGGAATGCCCTCCCACCCACAATTGCCTCTGTACCTTCATGCACCTACTTCAAAACTTTACTAAAAGCGCACCTAAAAACATGCTGGCTATGCCCTTGCAACTCCCCCTCTAGTATCAATCATCCCATCCACCTGCTACCTTTCTTTCCACCCCACTAACTACCTTGATTATAGTAAGCGCAGATGCTCATAAGACTAACTACTTACTCTACAGCAGGAACTTCTTATTGTAACAATTGTTAATGTCTGTTATGTACTTCGCAGATGATAAAGATTCTAGTTGTCTACTGATGTACTATGTTTTTCATCTGTAACTATGTTTGTAATTTTTAATTGCTATGGTAATCAAATTGTTAATTGCTATGTAAATCCAATGTAACTACTGTCTGTATATTTTAACGGTGGAGCTTTTCTCCCTGGGCCTCTGCTGAAAATGGACCTACATCCAGTCGGACACTCCTGGTCAACAAATGTAACTAAATAAATAAAATAAATAAATAATGTAATCATAAAATAAGACTGCTGCTCAAGCTCAGAACCAGGCAGTTAAATATAATGCTCTTCTTTTAAAGTTTGAAACCACACAGAAAAAACTTCCATACATATCTGGAATACTGGCTTATGTTACCAAACTGAAAACTAGTTACTACCTGAAGTAGAATTTTTTTATCAAAACAGACTACCCAGAAGAATCAAATATAATTATGGTTTGGGATTTATTAAAAACATATAACTATAGCTATATCTATCATTATCCTAGTATAAACACAAATTAAAGGAATGGGAATCTGAATTAGTAAACTTACAAAATGAGCTACAGATAGCTAAAGCTAATTACAGTTTTAATGATAAAGCTACAACTGATGCAAAAGAAAATTTTAATAAAAAATAGTCCAAAATTTTATCACATGAAACAGCTGTAAAAAAATTAAAAATAGCCTTTCTTGATATGTCTCCAAAGCATATGCATAATTTATGTAAGAATCAAAATAATTTCTAGAAATGACATCATCACTGACAAAAAGAATAATATTAACAATAAAGCACATACTGAAACTGGAGATTTTCTAGATACATTTAGGTAATATTTCCTATCCTTACACCAAGAATCTGAACATCAAGAACCAAACATAGACTTAAAACTTGATAACATGCTTTTGGAAACGTTAATTCTGAAACTAAGAAAATGTTTCTTAAACAAATCACCTATACAGAAGTCATCAATAAAAATCAAACAGCTTAAATCCAATAAGGCTGCTGGTATGGATGGAATAATATTTAAAATATATAAATTCTTTGCTCCAGCAATTATTACATTTTTACACACAACTTTCATAGAAATACAAAACAAAGAAATCATTCCTCCATCCTGGAAACATTAATTAATTAGACCAATACTTTAACAAAATAAGAATCCACAACTATGTTCCTCTTATAGACCTCTCTCTCTCTTAAATAATGACTATAACATTTATTTATTTTATTTTATTTGCAGTTTGTTTGCCAGGATAGTCCATTGGGCCACAAGAAGCCCGTTTTCAATGGAGTTCTGGGGAGAAAAGCTCCAGAAAAATACAAAGTACACATTGCACATATACATTACAGATTATCTCATAGGAATACAAAGTAAATATGATAAGAAAAGGTTAACAATGATAGAATACATCAGTATAGTTCATTAAGCAGCAATAAAAAACTTTTTTTTTTCTTTTTTTTTTTTTTTTTTTTAGAAAAGTAGCAGCATTGAGTAACTGTTAAGTAGTTGGTCAAATAGTTCAATAGAGCTGTGGAACTATAGGAAGCAGTGTGGTGTATTTAGTTCTAGGAGAGTAGGAAGTGGTATTAGAAGGATTAGGTAGGATGGGAGCAGAAGCACTTCCATTGTGAAGCTAGGTGTGAGTGCAGGAAGGTTTTAAATGAGGAGAAACTGCTGGTGATGTGAATAAGAGATGGCAGAGAGTTCCAGAGGCATGCAAGAGAGAAGGACATTAGGTGATTCCCAGCTGGACGTGTGGGTTTGTGCAATTTAATTAGCTTTTGGGAATTAGATCTTAGAAGTCATTCTGGTTCATTCATTTCAAAGGTAGTGGCTAGGGAGGGACAGAGAGAGGGATTGTAAATGAGTTTGTGTGCTTGGACAAGTTGGGTATAAGTGAGGAGGTTAGGTAGCTCAAGCCAGTTTAGTTGGTGAAGAGAATTACAATGGTGAGAAATGGCTGTGTGACCTGCCGCAAATTTTGATATCTTGTTATAGCAAGAGAAGAGTTTTGTTTTGAGGGAGTATTATAGGTTGGTGAGGATAGATGCACCATATAGGAGGGATGGGATGAGATAAGTATTGGCTAGTATGAGCCTGGTGGAAGGAGAGATATAACGATTGTGGTAGTATAGCATACCAAGTTTTTTGTGGGTTTTTTTTTTATATATTTACTTGTAAATGTTTGTCAAATTTTAGTTGATCACCTATGAGTACTCCTAGTAGCTTAGTGTCAGAGACTATTTCTAGGGGAGTATTGTTTTTGTTGGTGATTATGAATGAGTGTTTATCTAGAGAGGAGGTTTTGGAGGCGGTGAATAACATAAGTTCAGTTTTGGTTGCATTAAGAGGCAGATGTTTGTCTAGCATCCAGTGCTCAGTAGAGGAGAAGTTGCTTTGGGTAAGCTTATTTAGAGTGGGGATTTAAAGGGGAGGAGCAGATAATGGTAGAATCATCGGCATATTGGATGAGGCTGGAGTTTGGAATGGCTTGGTAGAAGTCTTTAATGAATATGTTGAATAGTAGGGGGCCTAAAATGGAACCCTGGGGGACACCTGTGGGAATATTAAGGAAAGGTGAAGTGGCTTTATTCCATTTGACTGCTTATTGTCTGGTTGTGAGGTAGCTGGAGAACCACTTGGTACAGGAAGGGGATAGATTTAGTTTGGAGAGCTTATTAAGAAGCAGGTTGTGGGAAATAGTGTCAAACACCTTGGAGAGGGTGAGGAGAAGGGTGGACACAAAATGTCCAGAATTGTGGGCTTTGTTAATTGTTTCAAGGAAAGAGAAGAGGGCAGTGGGGGTGCTATGACTGGTTCTAAATCCATGTTGTGTGAGGGTAAGAAGCTGGTTGTTGATGAGATAGGGTAAGAGTTGCTGGTGGATGCATTTTTCAAGAAACTTAGAAATAGGGGATAAGATAGCAATAGGGTGGAAATTTGGAATGTCATTATTATTGCCTCCTTTATGTAGAGGAATAATAAAGGCTTTATTCGAGAGCTGGAGGACCTGGCATTCTGAGATAGACCAATTAATTAGTATGCTGATAGGGAGACCAGTGGCTTCTTTGGCTACTTTTAGGAAGTAGGAGGGAATTTCGTCAGGGGTATTGGAACCAGGTTTTAATTTTAGGAGAAGTTTTTTTATGGTGGATATAGAGATGGGATTGATAGAGAAGGGTGGAGGTTGGGGTCAAGGGATGCTAGGGGATTAAGGGATGGGTGCAAGCTGAGGAGGAGTCACACAGTTGTTAGCGAAGGATGATGTTAGCTTGCTTATGGACTCTATGAAGAAAGAGTTAATTGGGTGCCTAAGTCCATGTCAGAGGCATCTGGGTTAGGGCAAGGGTTTTCTTTTTTTCCCAGATTGAGGAGAGATGAGATTCCTTTCCAAAATTGTTTAGGATTGGTTTTGTGGATGGTTTGGAGGTGGAGAAATAGGCTTTGTGGTCTGAGGTAATATGTTTTTTGACTTTATTTTGTAGTGTTTTACATTCGTTAAGGGTGATAGTGGTTTTATTTTTATGATAATGTGTCCAGGCTTTGTCACAGAGTCTCATAGTAGCTAAGGTGATTTTGGTTAACCAGGGTACAGGGTTACTTACTGTACGTTTTGTTTTTAGAGCGGCAAAAGAGTTGAGCAGGTCATGTCAATTCTTAATGATAGACTAAAAGATCCATTAATTCAACTAAT
This sequence comes from Protopterus annectens, assembly GCF_019279795.1. Taxonomy (NCBI): domain Eukaryota; kingdom Metazoa; phylum Chordata; order Ceratodontiformes; family Protopteridae; genus Protopterus; species Protopterus annectens. The sequence goes on from NC_056737.1 coordinate 87,998,392, forward strand.
AAATACAATTCAAACTGGCTTCATTCACAAAAGAGAAGCATGTGGTAATATTAGAAGAGTATTTCTCTTATAGACATTTCAAATAGAAAAAATGAAGTCTAGACAATCAGAAATCCTTTAATTCTTTAAATTAGGGGTAGCTATTTAAAATGTCGGAAATATTTAATCATCCAAAACAATGTATTTCTCTTTTAGAGAAAATATGTAATAACAGAAAGGTGTATATTAAATTAGGCCCTTTTACCTCTGAAACTATCAACTTGACTAGAGGAACCAGACAGGGATGTCCCCTTTTTCCAGTACTGTTTGCTTTAGCTATTGAATTACCAGTGTTTTGGTTAGATGTAATAACAAGATAAAAGATATTGACATATCAAATAATTATAATTTAAAATTAATGGTGTTTACAGATGACATTCTATTAAACCTTTCAAACAATCAACTTTAAAGGAAATTGAACATACAATAGCAAGCGTCAAGTATGTTCAGATTATAATTTAATAACAAAGTCAAAATATTTACTATTAAATAAAAAAAACTTCACAAGCATGCAATAATAATATTATCAGAGAATAAACCTTAACATTAGAATATTTAGGTATATTCATAATGGGTTCAGCAGACGAAACTAAAGACACTAGTTATAAAAGAAAATTTAGAAACTATTAATAACTTAACAGCTAAATTGAACAAAATTATAATGCCCTTCGAAGACAGATTACACTTAATAGAAATGGTTCTATCCCTAGTGATACTGCATATTATACAAGCTTTAGCTATATCCCTTAATAAACAACAACTAAAGAAAATTAGTAAAACATTATTAAAATTCCTTTGGTATCCCAGAAAGGCTAGAATAGCTTTTCATCATCACATTAAACCATGGGTTTCAGCTGGAATTAACTTTTATTACTTAATTATTTATATAAAGGCAGTAATTTTTAAAAATGTTTTCAATTTGATGGATCTAAATTATAAATCAAATTGGAAAGATTTAAAATTCCCTCTTTTTCAGAATAAAAACATTAAAGTTAATGCAACTTATTACATATAAGAAGTAATTATCTTCTCTGGTACTATGTGTGTAGCATCTCTTCTCCTACTGAATCCAGTTACAGTTATCATTTTATAAAAGTATTTAAAACCCTGTCATAGGAAACAAAGATCTGAAATTCTGTTTTGGATTCATTTCTTTAAAAATAACCAGATACTTTTTTGATACAACCAATATTACTAGAAATAACAACTGGGAAGCAAAAAAAAAACTTCATATACAAATGACAATGAGATGAAAATAAAAAAAAAATTACAATGTTTAGTAAATGAATATAAATTAGATTCTCAAGACTGGATTTATTTGCATAATGTAATAATTTATCCTCAGCAGAAACTATTTATAATATCACAGTCTCTATTTAAATGCAAACCACCTTTAATAGAATTTGTACATGAACTAAATATAGATAATATAATATCCGAGATGTACAAGATACGTCTGTGCTATAGTAAATGTATTAAAGATAAATTTTGGAATTACATTATCTCAGGACATAACTATAGAGAACAAAAATCAGCTTTTGAAAGCAATAAAATACACTTCGTGGTAATAATATGCTAGTATTTTTGCTTGGAAATTCTATATAGATCCTTTTTAACTCATAGCAGAGTTGACAACTTTAATAATATTAAAGTAATATGCTGGAGATGTTTGAAATGCTGTCATCTAGATTACTGACATATTTTTGACTGTACATATGTCAACCCTTCCTGGGAAAAAAGTACGGAGAAGCAGGAAGATCAGGAAATATCTGAAGAAGAAATATGGATATGGAAAAAAAAAGAGATTTAATATGGTGTAATATTTATGCAAAGGAGAAAGCAAAACTAACCAATATAAAAACAGCAGCACCAAAAATATTTGAAGAAAAATATAGGCAAAGGAATCTGGACATGGAAAACTTTGCAATACAAAAAATAAGAAGACAAAGAGAGAGGAAAAGTAGGAAAGGAGATTAGTAATGGAAAAGTTAAGGAAATAGAAATTGAGGTTATGGAGTACCCCAGAAGTGAAGGATTCAGTGTAGAAAATCTAATTCAGAAAGTACCACAACAGGATAGAGCAATGGATATCCAAATTATGGAGAAACCAGTGGAACAGGAATAAATTGGTCAGGCACCATATGAAGATGAACCATATAAAGGGAACCATATGAAGGGATGTACCCTCAGTTTGGAAGAAAATGAGCTAAGAGAAAAGTTGCTTGATTTAATAGACATAGACAGATATATTAAGATCAATGAAAGAAATAGACTATAGAAGGTTAATGAAACCCAAAAAGTCAGAAGTCTGATAAAACAAATGAACACAGTAATTAGGCCTGTCCATAGAGATCCATGTGATATAACAGAAGTAAACAGGATATATTACTGTACAGCTAAATTAATAACTGATAAAGTTCTACCACAAGAACACAGTGTAGTGAGGGAAAGGAAGGAGAGAAATTGAATGCCATAATGTAAATATCAAATAGAGAAAACTATAAAGTAGATAAGACAAGAAGTGTCACTGTTAGAAGACTAAAGAAGAGGGAACAGATCAACAAAAATACTAAGAAATATAGATGTGATAAAAGCAATGCACAGTATTAGAACAGACCAGGATCTATCATGCACTATCACAAATAACAAACTAAAAATTTCAGCACAGGTGGAAAAACCTTAGAAGATACAAAGATAAATATAAAGTAAAAGTACAAAATAAGCAATTTATTGATGACCCAAAAAAGTTTTATAGAGAATTGGGAAACAAGGTAAAAGGAATTGAAAGACCAACAAGAAAGAAGAAATAGATACATTTTCAAGCAGTTATCTATGAAGATCCTGTGGAGCACAACAACAATGCTAAATGGATAGAAGAATTTAAAGAAAGAATAAGAAGTTTAAAGGTACAGGATATGAAATGGGATGAAGTAACAGCCAGAGAGATTGAAACAAAGTTAAGAAAAGCCTCTAATTGGAAAACCCCAGGCCCAGATGCAGTACCTAACTTTTAGCTGAAAGTATTGACATCTCTGCAGGAAGATTTAGCCATAAGTAAGAATTATTTATATGCACATCCCGAACAGACATCAACCTGGTTAACAACAGAAAAAAACAATGCTCCTACTTAACAGGGAACCTGAAAGCTACCCTGAAAATTGTAGACCAATAACTTGCTTTCTGATGATGTATAAATTATACACAGGAATTGATGCCAACAGAGTTTATAGTGATTTAGAAGAAAATTAAATTATGGCAGTAGAACAAAGGGCAATAAAAAAGTCATATTGAACAAAGGATCTTTTGTTGTTAAATAAAGTCATAGTGGAGAACTGTAAAAAGGGGAAGAATCTAGGTTATGGCATGGATTGACTACAAAAAAGCATTTGATAGTATCACACATTCATGGATGAAAGGGAGCTTTAAGAATGTATACGATACACCCTACACTGATGACTACATTACAGTGACCATGAAACAGTGGCAGACCACTTTGCAATTAAGACATGATAAAGGACAAATTATTATCGCAGGGATAAAAATTCAAAGGGGGATACTCCAGGGTGACTCTTTGTCACCACTGCTATTCTGCCTTGCCCTTAACCCATTAAACTGTCTACTTAACAGCTTAGGCCATGGCTATAATTTGGCCCCCAGAAAACAACAGTGTAAAGACTTCTCATCTTCTCTTTGTCAATAATTTAAAACTGTATAGCTCATCAGATGAGGAATTGAAAGCACAATTGCAAGTAGTCAAAACTCTTTCAGATGATATGAGAATGTCATTTGGTCTTGATAAATGTGCAAAAGCAACCTTTAAAGCAGGAAAACTGCAACGCCAGGAAAACATCAGTTTGGGACAAGAATATGATATAAAAGAACTTGAGCAAGAAGGAGTGTGTAAATATTTGAGAGCTGATGAAGGATCAACAATAAAACATGAACAAATGCGAATAAAACACAGTAAGTAATACTTCAGAAGACTTAAATTAATCTTGAAAGCAGCACAAAAATCTAGGAACAAAATCCAAGCCATAAACTAATTTGCTCTTCCTGTCCTTACAGTTTTGGAGTCATTGACTGGCCCCAAAATGTACTGGATAGATTATATAGGAAAACAAGAAGGATGCTTCATGTTCATCATATGATTTATAAAAATCAATGCATATCAAGATTATATATTCCCTGTTCCGAAGGAGGGATGGGCCTCCTTGAAATTGGTAACATGTATAGATCTGCAATTGTGGGACTCCACACATATCTGCAGACCTCACAAGACCCAAATCTAGTGAAAGTTTTGAAACATGAGGAAAATAAATCTAAGATGGCTTCTCTGCTCAGTCTAGCTGAAGCATATCGGTGTCAAGCAGGAATGGAAATCAAACCAGAAGTAGATAAAAATCAGGCAGCAACTGATTGTGCCAAAAAACAAAAGACAGAATGTAAGGTGAAGGACCAGATGAGAAGACAAGAAATGTGGAAAATGCATAAATATAGTTGTAAGTATAGAAAATGTCTGGAAGAACCTCATATTGATCTGGAATGAACACAGGAATAATTAAGGAAAGGTGAATTCAAACCAAGAGATGGAAGGTTAATGTTGGCGGCACAAGATAGTGGGCTGCATACACATTGGTTTACAAAGTCCATTGAACATATGGGAGAAACAGACAAATGTAGGTTTTGTAAAATGAAATTGGAAACAGTTGCACACCTCGTTGCTGGTTGCAACATACTAAGGGCAGAAGGACCATATACTGAAAGGCATAATAACGTGGCATGACTGTTGCACCGGGGATTGTGCAAACATTATGGTATTAAAGTGGCTGAAAAACATTGGAAGCATGAGCCACAAAGCATCGTAGAAGATGAAGAAGTCTACATCACATGGGATCATCCATTGCCAACAGTTCAAAAGATAGAAAGATAGATAGAAAACCAGATATAGTGGTCCAAGAAAAGAAGACAAAAGTAGCATTGATCATTGAAATCACCACACCCAGTGACTGCAGTGTCTTGCATACAGAGAGAAACAAAGTAAAAAAATATAAGGATTTGCAGACAAAAACGAGATCAATGTGGAAGAAAGATACCCAGGCAGTTCCAATAGTAGTAGGAGCAATGGGTTTTATAAAAATGAATCTACAATTGCATTTAGATATGCTACCAATACGTGTAACTCTGTACGAATTGCAGAAGGAGTCATTACTGGGCACATTGCAGGTGCTGCAAAGAGCACTTTTGGCTGACATCAAAGATTAAAACTATACTAATTTCATGAACTTTAATCATACTTTGACTTAGGAATGTGGTCCATTACCGTCATGGTATTAGAAACCCAAAGGACTTGGAGAAATTAAAAGATTGGAGAAAACTGAAGACTACTTAACTTAAAAGCATTGTGGTTTGATACCTTTTCCTTGACAAACGTTTTGGTTTTACTTAACATAACCAAAACATATAAGCTGAACAATGAAACCAAATATTTACTTTGGACAATTATGGCAGTGGCAAGCAAAAATGTAATAAAGAAATGGATGAAATCATTGCCACCTCAATCTGAAGAATTTGTATCTTCTCTAAAAGAAACTGACTATAAAGAATGTACAATTAAGGGAACCAGAATTGATGCCAGGACTAATAACAAAATCTTTGGTCCAAAGTGATATCTCTCATTGATGTATATTAGAATATTGCTGCCTCTGCTCAGTGTTAATCATATGTCTAATCCATGTCTATATCTGATAAAAATAGTCAATCTACATCTTAAGCTCTATACTAAAACATAAACTCAGTAATTATCAAGGCAACATTATATATAATGTAAATAATTACACATTTATTTGCTCCATTTTCAGTATATTTCAGCATTTGTTAGAATGAATATATTATTGTTTTATGTTATGTACTTCTCATAAAAAGAAATAAATATTTAAATATTAATAATTATGTTATCTGTAGAAGTTGTTTATTGAATAGATCTTTTGTGGTGTCTTTAAGGATTGTATGAAAAGAACATCATGAAAGTGACATTTATTTATTTTTAAAGCATCAGGTAAGTTGTAGGGTGATGAATATGTTAAGATTTCTTATTGTATAATTTAGTTATGTATTTAGAAAGATTAATCTTATTTAATCTGGTCATGTAAAATTGGGTCCATTTTGCAGATAATAGCCTTTTCCAACTGACTGACTGTAATATTATTTTTATTTTTTCTCTTTCTGTTTAATAGAAATGTGGTCAGATTTATAGACTAGGTTTTGATTTTGGTGAGAGTAGCTGTTTGGGTGGATTACTGATTATTTGTAATGCATGCAGTATGTGTAGGTGTAAGCTGTGGTTTGTTTATTTATTTTTTAATTTATACATTTAATGTCAGTGCAGGTAGGTGGTCATAGGACAACTTTCTTTCACAAACCAGGCCAAAGACATAGAAAAAGCATCAAACCCAAGCAATTTATAACATTAAGAAGCATTAGGGTATACAATTTGTACTTACAGTGGATTCAAATACTGTTGGCAAAACAACTTTTGAAGAAATATAATAAGGGTATATAAAAACAATTTTTGGTGAACAATGGTTTGAGTAATAAAACAACATTCAAATAACAAGAGGAAATCCAAAGCATTCTGTAGTATACAAATTATAGTATAACAGTCTAAGTAGTGTAAAATATCTTTAAAACTGACATTATATACAACTGTAGACATGAAAACAATTACCCTAAAAACACAGTATGTGCAACTATGTACACTATGTACAGGTGTTTTTAGTTACAGTATTGCATCATCCATTTACTGGTGAGCTAATAAGAAGATAGGAGTTTTGATACAAAGGAGAAAACAAAGAGAGTTGCCATGATAGTCTGCCAAAGTAGTGGTATTCGGGGACTTTGAAATAAAGAGCTACAAATATATTTTTCATTATAATAATGGTTAGGCTATTAAATATGCCAAAAATCAGAGAGATCCTAACCAATGAGAGCAGCTTATTAAAGGCTCTTTCTGTATTGTGAAAGGTGGCTATTGACTGGTAGCGGCATTAACACTGGTTACCTTTAGTGAGTATAGAGTTTCATTGACAGTGAAGAGATGTGCCAGGGAGGGTTGAAGTTGTGAAATAATAGTTTGTAAATGGTAGTACAAAGAGAAGAGATGCCCTATAATTAATATAGCAATAACCCACGCCTGGGTGTGATTAATGCTGGATTTACCCACGGTTGGCGTGGTTTGGTCACGAGGGCGAAGCCTGAGTGGCCAAACAAAGCCAACCGTGGGTAAATCCAGCATTACACCCAGAAGTGGGTTATTGCTATATTAATGACATTATTTAAGAAAAAAAATAATTACTTTTCTTAAATAATGGCATTGTATAATGCCTCCTTGCTGCCCTTCCGCAGCTGTCTGGCATTCTGCGGCAGTTCTGCGTATGCCTACTTGCCTACTCAGTACATCAGAGCTGTGGGCAAAAGCAATGGAGAAAGCAAGATCTCCGTTGCTTTTTACTGTTTCGCTATGTTAAATGGGTTAACATAGTCAGACAGCTTTAAAAAAAGCAACGGAGATCTCCGTTGCTTATTTTAAAGCTGTCTAGCTATGTTAAACCCATTTAACATAGTGAGACAGGTTTAAAAAAAAAGCAACAGAGAAAGCAAGATCTCAGTTGCTTTCGGCTAAAAAAAGCAACGGAGATCTCCGTTGCTTTTTTTAAACCTGTCTCGCTACGTTAAACTCCATTAACATAGCGAGACAGTGTTTTAAAAAAGACTTATACTAATGGAAAAAGTCCGGGCGACCGGACCTTTTTTCATTAGTATAAGTCGATTTACAATGTGCACGCTGACCAATCAGCGTGCACGTTTTGGAATATTAGTGGGGGGTCATGGTATAATAGGAAGTATGTTTGGGCTGAGGAAAAGGTTACAGTAGTGAGTCTGTGCTGTGATAAGTTGGGGGGGGGGTAATGCACATAAAAAATTAAGTAAATTATTAACCACATCTGTCGTTTGTTTCAATGTGAAAAACAAACCTAGAGTTTCACATAATACACATCCAAAACATCTGAAGAAACCCCACCAAAAATAATATTGCCCCTCCAAATGCACTCCCTTCAAATAAAATTGTTCATATTTGAATGAAAAAATTAAAATAATGCAATAAAAAGTAAATTATAACACTGAACAGATCTAACCAATTGAAAAATGATATCATCTGCAAAATGGACCCCTTTCTAACTAACTAAAATAAACTCAATTTAGCTACACTATAAAACTAATACATAATAATAGTTTTATCATTACCTGAGTAAAATACATAAGAAATGAAAGGATACTACAAAAAGCGATTAAAAATTACTTCAAATTCAGCTTAAATATAAACCCCTATGTCACTAGATGGGTTGCAAACTGGCTCAAGGACAGAACCCACATGGTTAGAATTGCTAGAGCCATGTCAGACTCCAAACCAGTTACAAGTGGCGTCCCACAAGGCTCAGTCCTGGGACCTCTCTTGTTCGGTATATATTTCTCGGAGGTACAGGCCAACACGGAAGGACTGTGGCTGACCAAGTTCGCAGATGACTGCAAACTGGGCGCCATAATCGACTCTCCAGCCAACACAAGCATCCTCCAAAAGGGACTCATAGAAACAGACAACTGGTGCCAGAGCCATGGCCTCAAGCTAAACGCCAAAAAGTGTATAGTCATCCCTTTGGCAAAAACAAAGTGCCCACAAATTACCACATAGGTGGTAATCCATTAAGTACAGAAGTAGTAATTAGGGACCTGGGGACCCAAGTTGATAGCAATCTCTCATTTGACAACCACGTGGCCAAAGTGGTTAGAAAAACATTTTATATAGCCCACCTAATCATGAAGGGATTCACATCTAGATCAGGGGAGGTCATCGTACCTCTTTACTCATCCCTCATCAGGCCCATAATTGAGTACAATGCCCCTTTTGGGATGTACCTTACCAGACACCTGCAGCAACTGGAAAGACCCCAAAAGTACCTCACCAAGAGGATCAAAGGACTCAAACAGATGCCATATGCTGCCCAGTTAAAGAAACTCCAGCTCTACTCAGTGGCATACTGCCTGCTCAGAGGCGATCTGTGCCTGACGTTTAAAGCCATGTCCAACCCAGAATTAATGGACATGCTGCACCTCAGAAAATCCAAATCCCATCGAGCTACGCGCTCGAGAGACTTGAACCTCAGCACTGAAATAAATAGGACATGCTGGAGGGACAGATTCATAACCCAGAGGCTCCCTTCACTCTGGAATAAAATCCCAGTCCAGGATAGGCAGAGTCCCTCAATGACTCTCTTCAAGAGGAATCTTGATGAGTGGATGGGAGATCGTAGGTTTAACTCGGGTATCACTTCTGTGTCACTGTTAGACAGAGGCACAGTATACTAACCTCGAAAAAGGGAATAGCAAAATTCATTTAAAATGGGTGGTGAAAGCCAAACACACTATGTCTAGGCTTATAAATGCCCTAGGGCAGATAGCCTAGTATGAACCTATCAACCTAAAACTAGAGTAGAAAGCCATCAAGAAGAAATGCCATTTATAAAAAAAAAATTAAGCAAACTACCTAAAGGCCTATTCATCAGACAATTAAAGCATCCACTGAAGTCAAACAGAAACTCTACTCTGACATGAAAAGTGAATACGTAGAATATTTGGTGGTCCAGTTAAGGAAGTCAAATTGTGACTTATGATTCTGCCACTCATCCTAAAAGTCATTCTGTAAACCTAAAATACAGAATATTTCATGTATTACATACCAAATCCCCATATGTTTTCCTTATGTATTTAAAGGTAAAACCCTGGTAAATGAAGTGATAAAACTATGTACCTGAAACATTGTGTAAATATTCCTGTTTGCCTATACTATTGGTAAACCATTTTATGTTTCCCTACAGCCTTGGTGCACTGTTAAAACTATTAAAATTTCCCTAGACTTGCCACATTAATCATCCTCACTAGAAACTAAAGTAAAACTTCACACATGACACACAAAAGACAGACAAATATACAACTCCAAAATAATCTAACTTGCAAAAAGAAAACTCCCTTCTGCAAAATCATTACGTGCATATATACCCACATACATTAAAATAAAAGGTGAAGTAATATAAAACAAGAGTGAATCTTCTGTTCACTTTGATGTTAATGAACCTAACTTCACCCACAACACACATGCAGGCATGCATTCTAACCCCATAGAAATGAAATTCTTTATTTTTAAAAATTGAAATTGAAAATAAAAGAATAAAATGTTAAATTAAACACACTCACTGTTTTTCTTGTCAATTACACAAGAGCATAACTAGCAAAATGGACCTATTCAAATCAAAATATGTCCAAAATGCAAAAATGCAAAAATATTAATAAAATATTCACTACACTTTGAAAATGCAGCAAAAGTACGGTGATGCTATAAAAAAAAGAAAAAGCTTCAGAGCCATATCTGAGGTAAGGCAAAAGGGGCTACTACTGTGGGTGCAAGATGTTAGGGGACGCAATCAGTAGGTACTGATGGTGAGAAAATACACTACCATTATTGATCTTCGCAGCATGAAAAATGAATACCGATACTGCATTTGCAGTATATGTGAAATTGCTGAAGCACTGAGTGTATGAGTGTGTGTAATTGTAGCAAGCTACTTGTTTTAGCTTTCACAAATAGATCACTACAGTTTCAGAAGCATAAAAGACGCTCTTTTTTGGACCACAAGTTGAAAAAGAAGATCTTTCTTGTGAGTTTGGGGGAGGGTGACAATTAGGAAATTTGTGCAGAGTAATAATAACATGACTACACTAATGGTAGAAAAACAACCACATGAGATAACTACTGTTCTGTTGATTGTGGTAGTGAGGTTAAGGTCTCTGGAGCATGTGGTATGGAGGGATTGGGATTTCTTTAGATGTAGCATTTCTAACAGATCTGGATCAGACATGGCTTTGTAAGTCAAGCAGAGATCACCTCTTAGAGGATATGAGACAGAGAATAGCTGGAGTTTTTTGAGTCTGTCCATGTAGGACGTGTTTAAGGCCTAGAATCCTCTTCATGAGGTACTTCTGTGGCCTTTCCAGCTGTTGCATGTGTCTAGTGAGGTACATGCCAAATGGGGCATTATACTCAATGAATGGTCTAATAAGGGAAGAGTAGACATAGATGGTGACCTTCCTGGATGCAAGAATGATGAAAAGAGGGGAGTTGCATGAAGGGCTACTGCCTGGCTACTACTAATGCTGGTCTCAGCACAGCTTCACTCTGTTGATATACAATAGTCCTTTGCTTCTTCTCTCACCAGAAGCAAAATATAGCACCAATCCCAAAATGAGAAGCAGGGCATGGCCTGTTTGGTGAGCCACAATATTGTCCCAGATGATGCAAGGGTCTGCAGGCTTATAGTCTTTTTCTGGTAGATGCCTCAAATAGCATCCCAGACCAATCAGGTTAAGCACAGACACTCACTCTCCAACCAGAAAGAGTCAGGAATCAATGCACTCTGCTCCTACTCTCACCAGGATCAGAATATAACCAATTATAGCCAAAAGAAGATGCAGCAATGATAACACAAAGGTAGATGCTGCAATGATAACACAAAGATAGATGCTGCAATGATAACACAAAGGTAGATGCTGCAACAACAGCACAAAGGTAGAAGCTGCAATAGTGACAAAGGTAGATGCTGCAAAGACATTCAAAGGTAGATACTGCAATGCAAGACAGGGAGTCTAAGATAAGATTTGGAATAGATAATCACATCATCAGAATGGTAGTAGATGTGGCTCATTGCAAACAAATGCAAAGTGCTGCATTTGGACAACTACAAGCTAACAGTAACAGAAGGATAAGGACTGTTGGTGTTGGTCACATCTTGGCTAGACCACATAGAGAGTGAGAGGGCAGTAACAGCAGCAAGCAGAGTGCTGGGGACATCCTTAGGGGTTAGTCTTTTAAATAATGCTGTGTTTCTGAAGGGCCCTGGCCAATGGCAGTGACACAGTGAGTATTGTAGGCAGTTCTGGAAGCCATGCTAGCAAGTGGATATTAGGCTTTTGGAAGGATTCTAAAAGAGAACTGCTAGAGGGGGTTATGAGATGGAGAGGAGTGGAACAGTGTTATTCTCATTTGAGAGCAGAAGAGACAGGCATGATACCAGCACATAAGGTCATGATGGAAAGATGTGAAAAGGTCACCCTGAATAGGAAGGATGGGGAGAGGGCATATGAAGAGCATATGGAAACATTAAAGGAAAGATGCAATAGCTGGAGAAGGCTTGAGGAGGGAGGAAGGATGAAGGGAATGTTAAATGCATTTAAAAGGCAGACAAGAAAGCTTACTGTCTTCTGGAATCAAGCATTGTGAAGTAATATATACATATATATATATATATATATATATATATATATATATATATATATATATATATATATAAAAGCATATGTGTGTGTGTGTATGTGTGTGTGTGTGTGTGTGTGTATATATATATATACATACATATATATATGTCATGCTCTTAATGACCTACAATATGATTAGAGAACTTTCAAAACTAGCACTCATCTACACTGCTTCTTTTTCCAGATCACTTAAGAAACATCCCCAGACATTCTATATTTAAAGAGTCATTACTGACTTTCTTCAGAAAAAAAGGTAAGTGCAACTGTTATATGCTGTCCCATACCTACTTTCCTACACAATGGTAATTCCTTTACTGCTGAACTACCCTGCAGCATCCATTTCAAAATAGAAAACTTCCAGAGTGACCATGAATTTCAACGTTTAGGTAATTGTACATCCCAGCTTATTCCTTCATACATAAATAGTTTGTGTAAATCCGCTGATGTTTTACTATTTGATAAATCCACATAGACCTGATACAGGTTTTTTCATGTTGTGTTTAGGCTACCTATCACCAACTGTAAAATCAAATAGTTTCCTAACTTTAGCTACTGTGTATTATTCAGATGTCTTCCTGGTAGCTATGTTCTACCTCTTGCAGTATGCTAAAATCTGACATGTTTAACTGCTGCACTTATGTAAGTATGTCAGCATGTTCCTTCATATACTCATACTTAATTAACTTTACCTGTATACTGAATACAATTTTTTGTAAGTTATGGCATACCTCTCAACTGTGCAGATTTTTACTGAATGTCTAGATTTTGCCTCATATTTTTGGTCTGTTCCTCATAAAATATTTTTCTTCCAAGTCACTAAGGACTGAAGTCACTAAATAATAACATACATTTGAGTTTCAGACTTCATATCCTTTAGAAAATGCATGCTAACAAAATTATTTTATTCTCGCAACTTTCTAAGTTTATAAGGGCAATATTTAAAATCTGTCCTTATTTTTGAGACTTTGTCCCCCCCCCCCATTATTCTAGGCTTTGTCTAGAGTTCTTGTGCTAAGAGTTATGGTTATAGACTCATAGGCAAATACTAGGCTAGCTGCCCTTGTGGGCCATTTTTTAAGCTTAGCCAACCGAATCCTGAAACTTGTGTTTGTGAGGTAAACACCTTAACCATCACACCAACTTCACAATGTATATGAATAGATGTTCAGCAGTATGCCACAAACTCACTTGTTCATGTGCATAGGTAACAACCCTAAATGGCCTTTTTAAGTGTAGCAGTGCTTCCCAAATGTATTTGACAGGTTATGATACCATTCATTTTATAAGAGGGGTGGGGGTATATATTGGGTATGAGTGGTCAAGCATTTACAAGCTTCCTGTTTCTAATAAGGACATAGATGGCAAACCAGGGGCAGATTTACAATTGTCCATCCACTGATCTAAGTTGCACTTGAATTAGTGCAGGGAGGAAATCTGCTTCACATGGATGAGAAGGGGTAGTCTCTGAGACATATACCTGCCCCTCCAACAGATCTTATTTATGTTGCAAATGAGGTTCGGGTCCCTAGAATGGGTGTTTCTGATGGAGTTTGTTTTATAGACGTGCAACTTGTCCATGAGGGATGGATCAGTGGCTGCTTTGAAGGCCAGGTGTAGATCGCCCTCAGAAGTATGCAGGGGACAGAATACAAAGATATGACTTTGAGGTGGTTCATGTAGGACATATTTACTACACCATATATTCTTTTTGTGAACTGTTTAAGTGTGTTTTGTTGCATATATTGTGGATGAAAATGGTCACTACCCCAGTTTACTCACTGAGTGAACAAAATAACTTCATATCACACATTTTTGTGAAAAATACACCACAGTTATAAGCTTCTTAACTTCTGTGACTTCTATTTGCAATTCTCTAAGTACTTCAGAATGGCTCTTTCAGGCCATCTTTTTGTGAAAAGCTTGGCTCATTTGGCAGATTTATCTGGTCTGAATCTTATATGCAGTTCTGAATAAGCAAGAAATAGTAGAACCTGTGAGACCTAATATCTTCGAAGATGCTTGTAGTAGCAACACTGCAGTTTTGTGACAGAAGGTAAAAAGTTTAGAAATGGGAAAAAGTCCACGCTTAATCACAGCAGCAGATCCTGGTTTCATACATAATACTTCTGGTTATTATTTCTCACAGTTAAGCTGCTTGTAATCATCAGTCTTGTCTTGGACACTGCCTCATCTTACAGTGTGCCTCACGGCAATATCCTGTACGCCCACTGCATTCCTTCAGTTTTCTGTACTGTATGGCACCAAATGATCTGGAAGCTATTCATGCAGAAAAGGAAAGGATGAGTGCCAGTTATAATTCTCTGTATGCCCCAGATACTTATGTTAGAAAATCTGTGGGGTGTAGAATGCCAGTACTAGATTTCTTTTATTCTTGAATCCTTTACTGTGTAATTTATACCTGACTGAGGTTTTTTTTCAGCCATATCACACAGTAGGTTTCAAGGTTGTAAGTCTTGATTAAAGTTGTCCATGTTATTTAAACTAGCAAGCCTGATTTTTTTACCGTGGTACATTTACTGAAGTCACTGGGTGGGGGACTATTGAGATTCCAGGCTTCATAGACTCCTCCATTGCTATGACATTTTACAGTGCTACACATTTTTTGAATGCTAGCTTTCCCACCTTGCATTTAGTTATATATGTGCTTAAATTTTAGTCTTTACTTTTACAAAGGAGTGTACAGCAAGAAAATGATGGAATGATTCCAAACAGTGTCCCATACTCTCCAATGTCAACTTTTAGTACTTCCAGGCAAAAGACAAATAAACCTACTTAAAATGGGTTTAACTTTAAATGATACCCTACAGGATAATAAACACTCAACAACAGGGTGTTTCTGTAAGGATAACACCTAGTTTAAAAAAAAAAAACAAGTCCGCTGCTTCAGGGCAATGTGCCAAAGTGCCATGAAGCATGGACAAAGGAAAAAAAAGTAACAGCTATCTTTATTAGGTTTGCTGAATGTGTGTTAAACTCTGTGGTTAGTGAACATAAAAAGAGAATTAATAATAAAAGAATAAAGAAATGAAAGTAACTGCACTAGCTGTTATAAGTACTTACCATTTCTCCTCCCCTCGCTGACTGCAGCTCTTTAAAAGTCATGCTTAGAGAGCATGAGAAGAAAAAACAGCAACAAAGTAACTGCAGTAGCATACCACTCAGCTTCTTCTCTGAAGAACTCTAGACAAAGGCAACATTAATGGCAGGTCAAAGACTAAATATCTAAATCTAAATAAGGCTAAACCATTGATACCTGGAAAAACACATGCATTCAGCCTGACTTACCAACAATATTCTTTCCAGTCAAGGTCATCCTCCACATCCCACCTACACTCATAATTTTTAACCTGATCAATCACAATAAAAGAAAATGTATTATTATTATTATCTGAATGACATGAAAGAACATAAATTTTATTTATTTCTGGTTAATGTAACAGTGTGACTTGGTCTGAAGAAGTTCATGTTGAACGAAAGAGCTTACCAGTCATATTTGTTTATTTAATGAAGTGTTAGTTTGGTGTTTTTTAAGCCATTTATCTTTTTTTGTTTTTTATACGGCTGTTTACAAGTTATTTTAGAAAGAAAATCAAAAATGTTATGACAACAAACTGTGTGCATGTGTCTGTGTGTGTGAGAGAGAGAGAGAGAGAGATGGAGTGTATATGTGGCTGTGTTATAATATTTTGTATTTACAGGTAATGTGTGTGTGTGTGTGTGTGTGTGTGTGCGTGCGTGTGTGTGTGTGTGTGTGTGTGTGTGTGTGTGTGTGTGTGTGTGTGTGTGTGTGTGTGTATTATTCTGTGGGTGTGCCCCTGTGCATGTGTGTGTCTTTCTGTGTGTGTATTTTATATGTTGTTGGACCACAGTACCCCAATAATTGAGAATATGCACTTTCCTTACTGTAGTGCTATCTTGGAGTTGTTATATATAAAGTAGCAGGGGTGTGGGGGTACAAGGGGTTTGCCCTCCTGCAAAAACTATTTTTGGTTCAGTTTATGTTTAGGGTTTTTAATGCTGTTACATGGATCTGTAATTTGTGTGGTCGGGACTTTGTGTTGTCAGTTTTGTTAATTTATGTAATGTAATGTAATGTTACTAGTTGATTTGTCAACATTAGCTAATAATGATAATAAGGGTGGTCCTCCTAGTGTTGCAGATATTTTAGGACCACCCCATGATGTGATAACCATACACATTAATAATATGGCTATAACATTGTACATCAACAAACAGAAAGGAACCTGCTGTTACCCACTGTTTTGAGAAGATATGAGGGTTTGGGAATGGGTAATGCTCTCAGAGTGCTTTTTCTTGCAATACACACCCCCTTTTGGACCAACTACTTTGTGGACATTTAGGGGATATTCTGATGTATCATGAGCAGTTCCTCAATCCTTGTGTTACATGGATGTTATTCCACAAATGGGAAAGCCTTGTGACATCTTTACATCCTTGTCCAATGCAAAATGCAAAAAATACTTGTCTTCATTTCTTCATAAGGATAGACACCAAGGGATACTCTAGTCCATAAGTAGCCACTAGGTCTTTATTCTTTATGCTGTTTCACCCCTACCCCTCATGATGAAAGTTTTACAGAAAGCCAAGATGTGTAGTACCACAGAGATCATCATAGATGCATCTCAGCCTTGACAACAAGTATGGGTCCCCTTCTTTGGCCCCGGATCAAGAAGTTTATTCTAGTTCATCTTCTGGATCACCTATCTTGTCTGGCAAGCCTAATCTAGATATCTGCTTCCTCAGGTTAACAGCATGGTTTTTCCAGTTGCACTGATGACCAGGGACCCAGCATACTCTTTTAGGGTGTCCACATTCTTACAGCTTCTCAAAAGCCTTCCATCAGAAAGATTTACAAAGGTCAGTGGAAAATGTTTTCCCTTTGGTTGACTTAGGAAGGTTCAGACCCATTTACTGCTTCATTTGGCTCACTACTTTCCTTCCTCTCTAATGTCTTTAATGAAGGCTGTATTTTTTTCTGCTGTAAAGATTCATTTTGCAACTATCTCCAATATCTGATAAGTCTTTAATTGTTCCTCTTTGGTGACTCGGATGGTTTGTACGACCTTTTTAAGAGAGAATTTTTCTTCTCAGACCTCTTATAAAAGAATGTTGCTTTCCTCCTTCAAACTTGCCATTCCAGTAAAACTACAATTTTTACTTGGAAAATATTTCTTGTCCAAGTAACTCGACTAGACGAGTTTCTGGGTTACAAGCACTGTCTTGTCATCCTCCTTATTCATTATTCATAAAGACAGAGTATCACTACATAATAATCCCCCCTTTATGCCAAAGGTAGCTTCACAATCAAATAGTAACTGAAATTTCAACTTGCCTGTCTTTTTCACCTAGTATCAAACAGGACAAAATACATTTCATATTGTTTGAATGTTCTCAGTCAAGGTTTTACATAAAAATGACCAAAGACTGAAGGAAAGATGACCAGTTATTTGTTTGTTTCCACTGCACCCACTAAATTGAGCCACAAAGTTATGAAAGTAACACTGTCCGGGTGGTTGGTAGACTGTATTTCTTTTTTCTTTTGTACTTCCAGTAATAAATGTCATCTATACAAACCTAAAGCTGAGTTCACCAGGTCAAAAGTCACTTCATCCCCTTTTTTCAGCCATTGTTTAGTAGATATTTGTGTTGCAGTCACATACTGTAAACTGGATTTGGTCTCCACATCTAGGTCTTTCTTTAAGGTGACCATACTCTGTGGTCTTCTGTCATGATGCTACTTGTGGTGCCCTTTGCAGTCTTAAAAAAATTGGCTGTTCTCAAATAGTACTAGTTTGGTTTGAACCATACATTATAGGCATTGCCCAAAGTATAGCATGGCAAAAATGCCATTGCAGTGCCTTTAACTGAAAAACTGGAGTAACGCAAGGCTCAGTTCTTGATCCATTCTTATTTTCTGTCTTCAAAACTGACATGCACCTACACACAAAAGGCCTAAACTTCCTAAAATATGCTGATGGCACAACAATAATATATAGCAAGACAAATACAGACACCCTTATATCTAAAATGAAAATTTCTATTGGCAGACTAACAACCTGCTTAAAGGACTGCAATCTAATTGTAAATTAAATAAAAACTAAACTTGTGAATTTTGTCCAGACAAGATCAGAACAGACCGCTACTGTGAAGGTCAGTATTAGACTAAACAATACTACTGATGGAGGTTTTGCTAAAGCCTTTACAGTGTATTTTACATAGTAATATTAAAAATAATATTAAGGAAACTTGAAAATCTTTGCAAGGCATCTGGAGCTGTTAAAGAAGGGTAGGACAAGACCAATTTTTATTGGAAAGAGGGGCAGCAATTAAAAAAACATATTAGAAGTGAGCTGTGGCAAGGATAATAAGCACTGGGTACATTTAAACAATTTGGAACCTTCCCCTGTGGTTTCTGCAGTTAGTGTTATATCTTTAATAAGGGCCTACTCTCTATTTGGATCATTTTGACAAGTCTTTTAGGGATCTCAGGAATTTTATCTGCCATAGCACCAACATGGTGTATTGGTAACCTGTACTACCTATATTTCTTTGTATACAGGAAAGGCAAAAAGAAAGTTTAGCTACCGAATAAGAAAGCATCACTATGCTGTTAAAAACAACAATGTACCAAATACTACAAACACTCTATCAAGTGTAATCACTTTAAGAAATTTATGTTTTCTGTGCTGGATTTGGTGGCTGGAAGTGTCTGAGGAGGAAATTTGGGAAGCAATTTAGATGTCTTAGAATGACACACAAATTAGTCTAGCAGCAAATGTACTCCTGGAATGAATGAACATGCAAATATAATATGCATGTTAAAAAGCAGGAGAATAAATTAACATATAAAATATACAATTGCCCGTGTCTTCATTAATAACCTTATATTGTCTCTTCATTTAACTAGCTGTTGATCTTTTTTTTAGTAAGTACGATAATATTGGTAAGTGTCAGTAACACCACCATTAGGAAATGTTTTAAAGACTGATTTCAGGCTGCATTTTCCTGTTGGGAAGAAGTCCTTTTAAGACAAAAGTGCTAAACTGGATTGTTTCATGACAATAAATGAGGATAAGGTATCCATTTTGTACTGTTTAATTTGCTTCAAGTGTTTTCATAAGCTGGAAGAGTTTTTCTTTTGGTTAGTTATAGGATATAGTGACTACAAAGTGGGGCATCATGTAACAGTACAAGGAGTAAGAAACAGGTTAGATATCTACTCACGCTGTTTGCAATATATCCAGAGGTAAAACTACAACACAGAGTAAGAGCTTGATAACATAGATATAAACTGTACTATATAGCTAATTGGTAGGGTAGCTTTTTTTAATAGGGCATTATAAACCTAGACACTTTCCCCTCCCAAAGGTGAGAACCAAACAGTTTACCTTGTTTCTGTAAATCAGGCACCTTAACCATTATACCAACCCTAAATTATTTCACTATATAAAGATATTTATTTTACTAGATATAAAGTGGTTGGATATCCAACCAACTGTAGGCCATCATCCTAGCTGTCCAAGCCTCCACCTGCACTGGTTTCTGCTCTTCTGCATAATCTTTTCTATGAAGTGGATTATATTGTCTCAAGCATTAGCCACCAAGTTTAAGCCAGTGGTTTGAAAATGATGCTCCTAAGGTTAATCTCATTTATTTGACTTCTGATTTAGAGGACTGTACTCACATTAGTTGGCCTGTGACTGATGAGGGGCTGGTCTTGAGCAAAGTGAAAAGAGAAGAAAAAATTAAAAAAATGTCATTGTTCTAAGTGAAGTTCATGTGTAGAAATGCCTACTGGAGAAAGAACCATGTTGTTCTCATATGGTCGGAAAACATATTGCAGGAGCCCAATGTCTGCTTAATACCTAATGTTTGTGGGGTTATATCAATTGTGTAGAATTTACAGTAATCACTGTTCTTTTGAGATGCTTCCAGTTGTACTGGGGTACTCTGCAAGGAACCCCAAACAATATATGCTTTTTGACAAAGACTTCAGTGATCAGTTCTGATGCACTAATTTCATGTGAAGTGGTGTAAAATTTCCATGAACGTTATGTTTATTAGTTCACAAAGGCCTCTGTAACCTGATACTGACTTGTGAAACCTGTTATTAGCTTACCTTCTATTCCTAATGCATGTGTCTAGTGGTTGTTACAATTTCCTCTTCTAAAGCATAATAATCTTGATAAGAGATTGCATACAGTAGCAGTGTCAGCATTATGGAAGTTTGTTCAAGGAAATTATCATCCAGGTGGTTGCAGTAGGGGGTTAGTTAAGGGATCATTAGAGTAAGTGAGCGTTAGTGTGAGTGAATAGGTGAGTGTGCCCATGAATCTGATTGGGGTCTGGAGTGCCTTCTGTACTCATTTTGTGTGTGTGTGTGTGTGTGTGTGTGTGTGTGTGTGTGTGTGTGTGTGTGTGTGTGTGTGTGTGTGTGTGTGTGTGTGTGTGTGTGAGTGTTTGTGTGTGTGTGTGTGTGTGTGTGTGTGTGTGTGTGTGTGTGTGTGTGTGTGGTGACTTCCATACCTCACAATTACCCAAAGACTAATAACCAACGGGTATAATACTGGGGATGACGCTAAACACCAGGGACACTTTTTAAATACTGCTCTTAAGTCACTTAAAGTTAATAGAACAGCAGATTTTGTATCACAGTGCATATTTTGAACAATAAGTATGAAACTCTAATGTCTGCAGTTGTTGACTGACTCTAATTATCTATGATTTAAGAGGGATGTGACAAGTATAACAGGCAAAATGAGGGATATTCAGTAAAATCAGAGAATGAATGAGGGAGGTGTCTGTGCCAATGTGATGCATGGGCTGCCAGGAGTGATAACCACAGGAAAACATTGATTACCACTAGCGATAACACCACAGTATTTTGAAACATGCAAATTAGCTGATAATGAGGTCTTTCCTCATCACCACCAACCATGTCTCTGAATCACATTTCCCATGTTTGCTTAAACTTTTGGCAGCAGCATTTTACACAAATCCAGGAACAGTTCTGAATTCCAAGTGAACATTTAGTATATTGGAAAACTTTGAATATTATAACAGTATAAACTGCACACATCTGTTTACAAACTGATCTTTACATTAATATTTACAGTAGAAAATTGTATGTTCATTTGTTAAAGACCGAAACATTGTCGATTTGGTTAGATTATATTTTAAACCCTATAACACAGAATTCGAAACACTATTTAAAGGATTCATGGCATTTACTTGAAATTTTGAGGGATTTCCAATTTGATGAATGCAGTTTTTATTTTGCTTCTTAGATGTAGTTTCACTTTACTCGAGTATAGACCAGGAAGTGGGACTGGAATACTTGAGAGAATATTTACATTCCTTCACTGATTTTAGTAACACTAAAATCAATACTATATGTGCACTTATGGATATAGTTTTGGACAATAATTTTTTTCTATTTAATGGTAAATTTTATAAACAGTCATCGAGTGTGGCGATAGGGGCAAGGGTAGCACCTGCCTTTGCTAATTTAGTAATGGCCAACTGGGACAGCAAATACTTGGTTAGACATCAGTTACCTTTTAAAGTTTTGGTATATCGTCGTTACATTGATGATTTGTTTTTCTTGTGGAAGGGTAATTACAATGAATTTGTTAGTTTTGTTTCTGATTTAAATAGTTCTACTAATTTCTTGAAGTTTATCAGTGGATTTGGAGAAAGTATTGACTTTCTAGATTTGCATCTTACTTTTGATTTCCATTGTATGCATTTTGTGAGTAGTATTTACAGAAAGTCGGTATTTGCTAACCAATACTTCCATAGGGACAGCTTTCACCCACCCCGTATGAAAAAGGGAGTGGTAAAGGGACAATTAATCAGGCTAAGTAGATTAACCTCTAGCGATGTAACTTTTTTAAATGAAGTAGACACCTTAAGAAGTTTTTTTGAAGCTAGAGGTTATAAAAAGGTATGGTTACAAAGGATAGAAAAAGAGGTTTTGTCTTTAAGAAGTGGAAAGGCTTGTCCAATTTTGAAAGGTTGTACTGGACAGGATGTACAAGGTGATGAACATAGTAAAACTGTAGTTTCAGGAACTATTCAAAAGTATTGTTGTTCATTTCCACTACCAATAACTAATGAGGCATGGTATATAAAGAACATTATTACAGAAAACTGGAAGATTCTTTTAGGAAATTCTGATTTGGTTAAGATCATTGGTTTACGACCATCTTTTACGTTTAAGAAAGTAATAAATATGAAAGGTTTATTAGAACAAGGATCAAATGATAGGAGTAAAACCAACACGAAGGGAATACAAAAAAAAAAAAAAGGTAGTTATGCGTGTAATAATTGCAGACAATGTAGGTATATTAGTAACACATCTTCAGTTTTTTCAGTCATGGTAAATAAAATTTCTGGACAAATGGTTATTACATGTGTAATAGTGAAATGGTAGTTTATGTGGCACAGTGCCTCTCATGTCCATGTTATTACATTGGAAAAAAATTAGTTGTCTGAAAGGACGGATTTATAAACATTTGTTAGCTATAAGAAAAGGAGAATAAAACAATGGGCTGGATTCACGAAACCTCCATGTAAGAGTTAATATGTCTTACACGGAGGCTGCAGTCTAACAGTATGACGTCAGCATGCCATGCATATTCATGAGGGCATGCTGAATCATACCCTAGGCTAACACGGTCTGTGTAGGAAAGTAGGGGTGTGTCCAAATGCCGAGTTCTGTAAAGGGACACGCCCCCAGAAGAGTCAGAGTCCTGAAAGTAAACACCCACGAGCGAGTCCGCGGAAATGTCAAGGAACACACCACACATGCCCTCACAGACTATAAACCCAACTGTAATGTAAAACGTAAAAATAGCAGTTTAATTTTTTTTTTTATAATTTCCAAAATGTTTGCCCGTTGTTGCACTCGTTTGCACGGGTATGCCTTCCGCTCAGCCACAGTTAGCAGACATTGAAAAGCATATAAGATCTAAATATGCAAATTAAGCCAAGTAGCAATAGCGTAGCGGTAGAGACGTTGGCCAAAGAGGAGGTAGTCA
The DNA here is from genome assembly GCF_019279795.1 of Protopterus annectens. Lineage (NCBI taxonomy): Eukaryota > Metazoa > Chordata > Ceratodontiformes > Protopteridae > Protopterus > Protopterus annectens. The sequence continues at coordinate 88,021,935 of NC_056737.1, forward strand.
CGGTTAGAGCCCCCACAACATCATTTTCCATTTTTATTTAAATAAGCATGAAACAATCCCCTGACATATATATATATATATATATATATATATATATATATATATATATATATATATATATATACATATAACTATAATTTAAGTCAAATGTTAATGAAATGGGCCATGTATTTTTGAAGAAATCCGACATAATAAAATATAAAAAAAGGATCATAATTGCCCATAGCTTAGCAAGGCTTTAGCAAGCTGAATATGGGTGCCTGTAGGTGAGCAGCGCTTTAACAAGCTTAATATGAGTGCCCATAGGTGAGCAGTGCTTTAACAAGCTTAATATGAGTGCCCGCAGGTGAGCAACGGTTTAACAGGTTTAATATGAGTGGCCGGAGTTGAGCAGCGCTTTAACACTCTTAAAATGAGCGCCCGTAGTTCAGCAGTGCTTCACCCAGCATAATGTGAGTGCTCATAGCTAAATAACGCGTTACCCAGCATAAGCCGTTTGCACGAAGCTGCGCAGCGAGCCAACCAGCTTACCGTCGGGCAACATTGGGCAAGCTGCATCAAAGCCGCCTTTACACAGACACACCTCCTAGCCTGTCAAGACAGTAGTAAAATAAAAAAAGCAATGCCCAGAGTCGAACCTGGGATACTGTGCACCATAGTCAAAGTACTGAACCACTAAGTCATGACAGTTGTACTGAGAAATGCAGTATTAGCATATATATAGGAATGAATGGAAATAGAAGCATGACAAAGCAGTTTTTTTTAAGCTGATAAATATCCAAAATGGCCAATCACAGATAAGTGTGGGAAAACCGGCATATATAAGCCCCATAGGCGGGAATACACAGCATAACTGATTGTGGTACCCATTTGCAGTCAGGATGGCAGGTGCAGGAGAGGGAAGTCGCTTTAGAGCACAAAGGTGGGGTGTTGAGGAGTCAAAATATATGGTTTGGCTCCTAGTCCATGATCATGATGAAGCACAACTCATGCAGGGCCAGGTTCACTGGGGTGCGTACAAGGCAGAGGCGTGGAACCGGTTGGCACATGATCTCACCAGTGCCACAGGCATTCCGAGGACTGGTGAACAGGTCCGTCACCACCATGCAGACCTGAAGCGACGGAAGGAGGACCAACTGAACCGTTGGATCCAGGAGGCCCGCCAAATGCCCAATGCCCCACTACTGAGTAAGTATCCATGTAATTAAGTATGTAAGAAATGCTATCCTAGCCTATAGTATGGATATGTATGTTCCAATATTACTTCCTTTATATTACAGCTACAGGTGTTCATTCCATGAATCAGCGAGCCTATGCTGATAGGCTGCTGAGGTTGCGCCACCAGGCAGGTTAGTAATTATTTAGCTGGTATTGTCATATAATATAAGTGAGACAGACTGTAAAAGAGTTCAGTGTTGTAACCCACTAATAAAGGTCAAATAAGCCTAGAAGAAAGATTCTGCTAGTATTGTAAGATTAGATAAGTGATGCAGCCTGGAAAAGAGTGTAATGCAATCCAGTAATAAAGATTAAACAAGTCTCAAATAGAGTTTCCACCTGTATTGTAATATCAGATAACTGCTGCAGCCAGAAAATGAGTGGTAATCAGTCAACAAAGAATAGACAAGTGTCAAATACATCCTTGTAAATTCTGCCAAATGAAATAAGTGAGTCAGCTGGAAAGGGTTGTTGTAAACCAGTAATAAATGTTAATAAAGCCTAGAATTAAGTACCATTCTGAAATGTAAATATAAAATAATTGAGAGACTGTGAGAAAGACAGTTTGAAGCTACCAAGAAAGCTGTAATAAGTCTGGAATAAAGGTATACTGCAGTCACTACATAATGAAATGAATGAGACAGCCACAACCAAAGAGTGTAATGTCTTAAATAAAGTACAGAACCTGGACTGTGTCCGTCCCACAAATTGGATATGTTGCTGTACCCTTGCATTATGGAAATAGTATGGTTGTATGAAATGCTGAACATCCACAGTTGTCTAGACCCATATAAATCAAATGTAGCAGGATGCTGTACCTGAACACAGCCAGATATGAACATATATGAATAAAAATGGAATGTATATTAATGTAGCAGTAACATCCACATCACCAACATTCCTAAGGTTACATACAGGAAACTGTACTAATACATGTAGGGGATCTGCATATACAAGGAATGTACAGTATATGTATAGGTAGTTTTAGTTGTTAATGTAAAATTTCTCCACCTTACCCTATTTTCACAAATGATGCCATTCCACACCAAACCGGGTATGTGTATTCACAATTAATTCCCATGGACATTTGTCCTGTTGGTTCATACATATCTGCATGTACGTTGATGCATGTGCCCCATTCACATATCCAAACCTGATGGCCTGTTGCCACCAATCAACCCTGCATGCTGTTGGAATGTGCAGTGTTGTTCTAAATATGCATGTGTTATGCTTGCTGCTCAATGTTCGAAATTCATGGGTGTTTGGTTAATGGGAATACTGATGCATGCTGTTACAACTAATTTTGAATGGTGTTGTTTGTTACTAACCCAAAATGCCATAAAATACTGCTAAGCATAGGACAACAGGGAAGGCGGGTTCCAGCGGACCCACCTCTCCCACCTCAGCTGGCGAGTGCACCTGGCACCAGTGCCCAGGCCGGGACCTCCTCCTCCTGTGGCCCTGTGCCACCTTTGGGTGGAAGCGCTGCAGGGGATGGGGCTCGTCCCCCCTCTGTAAGCATGGCTGAAGGAGAGCCTCCACTCACCCTACATAGGGTCCGTTCTGTGGTGCATAGTGAGATCAGACATTCTGTGACTGATCCCCTACACCAGCTTGAGGCGAGGGTGGTGCAACTCATGGGTGTGCCTGCCCGTCCTATCCAGCCCCCAGCACAGCCCCAGCCTGGGCTGTGAAGGCGCAGTGGCAACTGCCTATGAGTGGGGATTTCAGTTCCACTGTTGCCATCTGTGGGCTCATGGGCTTGCGATATCCAAACATTCGTCCCCATCATTTGTGTTTACCCCCCACATGTGTCATACTCTGCCCCTGTATGCATCTTGTTTGTCTTGTCTGTTAACCTCCCCAACCTACCTCCCCAAATATACCTACTTCCTGTACCTCACATTCCACTCTCACCTGAAAAAAAAATAAAAAAAAGGGCACTCTGTTCCCACAAAAGAATTATGCCCCATACATAGCTGCTCAATTCGCACACATGTCCACTGGACATGTAAACGGATAATTCTAATTGGCAGTACAACATATTTTGTTGTCCTCACCCCTCTCTCAGGGGTGGAAGGTTTCAAATTTCACACCAAATTTCACACATATACACAGCTGTTGCTGATAAAGAAATGGGCAGCTATGGGCCTTCCCTACATCCTTCCTGCACATCCCGAGCTTGTTTTCCTACTGTCCTACCCTCTTTGTGCCCCATTTTTCACCACTTTCCTATCTCCCCATTTTCTTTTCTTTAAAAGAAATTAGCGCGGGTGTTAGCGGGAGTAAGCACTTTTAAGCAGTAGTCAGCGGGTGCGCACTTGTGCGCTTAGCTAAGCGAGTGTGCGCATGTGTAAGCATCACGCAAGCCAGCGCAAACCTGCTTACAACTGCTTAAAAGTGCCTTAGTCATTCTGTATGACAAGGCCTGTAGTTTGCTCATCAGCAAAATAAAATACCCCTGTCAGTCTCGAACCCCGGAAACATTAGTCTGCATGAATTACCACTGAGCCAAGGCAGATATACAAGAATTTGGTGCTGAAAGAAATATATCATGAAATACAAGGAGTGAATGTAAAGGGAATATAGGAAGGCCATTACACAAAGCTTGTTCCCTGAATCCTTACTGGCAATTCTTGTGGAATTGCATTATATTAGTGTGATAAAAGAAACAGACATGCTAGGAGGTCATAATGTTACAGTAGCACCTTACAAACCCCACACAGTATCAGAGCAGGATAAACACTGCCATATTTGAATAGGTATGAGGCCAGACTTCCCAACTGTGACTGATTTACAGGGATGTCCCTGATTTGCAAAAAAACGTTACCTGTGCCCCACTGACTCCCTGTGAAATGTACTAACAGTAGGCAGAAATGTGGGGTATCCCACGTAATGGTGACTGTCAATAAGTTAAAGTAGATACTACTTGCATGTCAGAAATGGTGTAGTAATACATATGCTCAAAATACCCCACAGTCACAACTGCAGAATATCTGAAATATATCACGGGTGTATCCCACTGATATGTACCTTTCCCTGAGGCTGGTCAAATATATACCTGAGAGTATCTGAGGCCTGCAAGTGTCAGAAATAAACAGGCATATCAGCCTGTCTGCTGTTACACACTCTGCGAATAGCTGTAGAATTACTCCCACAAGTACACCCTCATGTAGGAGTACAACACAGAAATATCAAAGGATGTAGCCATCTAACAAACTAATGACAGTATAGCAGTTTACAAGCACTGCATGTGCCTGATATTCATAATTGTTAGTACAAAATACAAGACCCTAGTACTGCTCAGCAGCAAAATAAAATACCCTTATAAGTGTCAAACCCCAGACCTTGGGCTCACCAGACTGCATGCAGTGCCACCAAGCCACAGCAAATATATAAGAACTTACTGCTGAAAGAAATATATCATGCATTACAAGGAGTGAATGTAAATGGAAAATAGGAAAGCCATAGCAACACATTCCAGTAAAGACAAATATCAGGCCTTCAAGGAGTGAATGTAAAGGGAAAATAGTGAAGCCATAGCAACACATTGCAAGAACTACTGTTGTATGCCAGTTAATCCACAACTCCCACAGGAAAGTACATACTCCCATGTAAACAGTGTTAGCATTAGCAGGTGTGAGTTAACATACACACTGAGAAGAGTGAACTGGAAAAAGCAACAGTCAGGTTTCAGTACAACATGCATTTCAGTGGCTACAACACAGCCTTAGATATGAGAGACATACCAACCTTCTGACTGACACAACAGTGTTCACAGCAAACCAGCATGGTCCCCACCTTGCAAAACTGAAAGGCCTATGCCTACCTAACCTAACATTTTATAGCAGTGTCCTAAAATCACAGTGAGAACTGCAATTACCACACAGCAGGCTGCATGCAATTAGTAAATGCTGGCCACCAATTGGTGCAGAGGCCATCACATGCACATGTGCAGATACCTACAAAAGCAGCCTGCACTGCCAGTCCGCACATGCAATAATATCATTGCAGCAACTGGAGGGAGAGAGAGTGAGACAGACAGACAGACAGAGAGACAAAGAGACAGACCAAAATAAAACAAAAAAAAAAAAGAAAAACCAAGCCAGCCAGCCAGCCATCCAGGCATCTAGGCAGCCATCCATCCAGCCACCCAGGCAGCCATCCAGGCATCCAGGCAGCCCTCCATCCAGCCACCCAGGCAGCCATCCAGGCAGCCATCCAGCCAGCCATCCAGGCATCCAGGCAGCCAGCCATCCAGCCATCCAGGCAGCCATCCAACCAGCCATCCAGGCAGCCATCCAGCCAGCCATCCAGGCATCCAGGCAGCCAGCCATCCAGCCACCCAGGCAGCCATCCAGCCATCCAGGCAGCCATCCAGCCAGCCATCCAGGCAGCCAGCCAGCCATCCACACAGCCATCCAGCCAGCTATCCAGGCATCCAGGCAGCCAGCCATCCAGCCACCCAGGCAGCCAGCCAGCCATCCAGGCAGGCAGCCAGACACCCAGCCATCCAGCCAGCCAGCCAGCAAGCTAGCAAGCCAGCAATCCAAAAAAAAAGCTGTCAGAGACAAAGGTAATATAAACTACATAATCTAATAATCTACATACTGTGAACCCTCCATATGTGTTAGCAGTCTGTATCTATATGTATATGAAGATGTGTATAGGGCAAGGGAAATACTGCAACTGTTAGTGAAAGCTGGACATACATATGTAGTTGAAGGTTGCTATGTGCACATATCAATGTAGGTTGTAGTGTGTGGCATTGAAAACAGCATGCAGTGCAGGTATATGTCATGTGGTGGTGAACTTCTGTGAGACTGAGCCAGTGATGCCTGCTACAGCTATATGGCTTGAGGACAACATAATGCATTATGCACAACAGTGTGCAATATCATTACAAAATGGTATGTCTCACAACTGTTGCAGAAGTGATATTCCCACCATGAAAGGTGGACAGTCCATGTACTTACATGTGCATGTATATGTTCAGCAATGGATGTTAAGAAGTGTGTGTGTGTATATATATATATATATATATATATATATATATATATATATATATATATATATATATATATCTATATACATATATATATATATATATATATATATATATATATATATATATATATATATATATCTATATATATATATCTATATATATATATATATATATGTGTGTACATAGACAGAGAGGTCTGTATAGATACATGGAGATATATGGATAGATAGAGAATATGTATATACATATAGATATAATAGACAAATACATATATAGATATAAATTTAGATACATACATGTATACAGATAGATATGAATGTCTATATATATATATATATATATATATATATATATATATATATATATATATATATATATATTATATATATATATATATATATATATATGTATATATATACATATATGTAGATATGTATATATATTTACATATATATATATATATATATATATATATATATATATATATATGGATATGGATATATATATATATATATATATATATATATATATATATATATATATATATAAAGAGAGAGTGAGAGAGGGGGACATGGAGGCAGATGTACTGCAACAGGTGCCTGGTGACCAAGGCATGAACAGAACACCAGTGTTGATACTGCAGTACCATACCCCATTCCAAAACATGTCACCCACTAACTCCCAAATAGGTGGTTGCCTGCCTACCACTGGAGGTGTCAGAAGGGAACATGGGACACAGGTGTACAATAGCCTCCCCTTTGATATCCACAGTGGGACACTAGTCTTGTAATCCTTGTACATGGTACGTGTCATCACAAAAGGTGTGGCAGCTAGGGAAATGTAAGTCAGTGTACCCCTGTACACCTCGCAATGTCCTATGCAGTATGTACCCCCCCATGAGAACTACAGCAAGTGGAAAGGCCACAGACATACCTAACAAAGACTGATAATGGCCACAAACACATTCCCTATGCAGACTGACTCACAAAACCACAGCTAGAGTGCCTTGCATACTGCCTACACAGAGGTTACCAGTGCTGGACATACAGAGTTATGTCACACCCATACCAGATGGCCAACCACCATGGCAACACCTCACATTCCATCCAGCCTACATGACCTAGGGCCCTGTCACCGCACTAAACAGCACATGCTGGAGGTACAGGTTTCTGTACACAAATATGCCATACCCTGGACTAAACCACCCAGCATTAACAAACAAGGCTCCTCATTAGTAGATGTCATACATACCCCTGATGAATGTCATGGAGATAGGTAATATGCCCTGTGAGTCACCTGTGTGTAACAGTTTCACAGGAGCAAGTACAATCACACTACATGTGTACCAAAGGGCAGAGTAGCATATGGCTAGGCTGCCCTAGGCCCAGGGCCAATAGCATAGTGCCTACCTATGACACAATGCACACACACATGTACTCAGTGCAATACCAGCTATGTGACATTGAATGAGTGTGACACTGACTGTGGGCAAGGTCTGTAAAGGTGTGATAGCTTAGCGTGAGTTTGTGTCTGTCATGGTAGTTATTGGGATGCAAACATAGTAGATTGGCATATGTTGTGCCGTATTTCCCTGTGTACGACTGTGGTGTCCCATCATAGGCAGAAGCAATACATGTATGCTTAGTAAGTGGTACTGCTGTTGAATCCAGCTCACATATGAACTGTTGTACTACCTGATGTTGTAGGCCTAAACACTACAGTATGGTGTATGTTCACATTCTGTGGTAACACTGTTTGGTGTGTTACCTGTAGTCTGCACAGATTACATACCTCATGCATAGGTATCTGTAAGTAGGGGCACACAGTACTATAAGGTACACAGTTAATGCTCATCTGTGTCGTCATACATTTGTGTGTTGTATGTATGTGTAATGTGTGTGTAATGATGCCTGTACTATGGCCACTATCACATGTGTGTTACACGGTATGTGTGTGTACCTGGCAGCATGTATACTCTGTGACAGCAGTATACTGGCTTTAGTAACAAGTGTGCACGTATGTCAGGTAGGGGTAGGGCATCAAAGACTAGGGTGGATTACCGTTGAAACTGTACATGTGTATTGCATTCATTGCATGGGATGACAATATTCTTCATCCATTAGCTTGATACATACCCCAATGTGAGGTTGTGCATTGTATTCCAAACAGTGTGTCGAGTGCTGGTGTATACTAGTTTGTTGTATGGAGTGTGGCAGGCACTGTCAGACAGTTGTGGGCTGAGCACTGATATGTGGTATCGAACATGTGTATCCCCTGATAGACAGACAGATGCTTTATATGGCAGTGAAGTGATATCAGTACATTTGAATATTAAGTGTGCCACATGACTTGCTCACATATTTTTCTTTTCCTTCCTTCCAGGGTGATGGTGCATCAGAGAAACCCACCTTATACAGCAGCAGAGGATCAGGAGATCCACCAGAGCCTGGTGCAGAATTACTGTGTGCTGTTTTCCAGGACCAGCCAGAACCAGCCTGAGAGGGCTGCACTGTGGCAAGAACTTGCCCATCGGGTAAATGACATAGGCATGCATAACCGGACATATGAGCAGGTACGCCATCACTGCAGTGATTTAATTAGACATGTCTGGCAGCATGCATCTGATATCCACAGACAACAGCTTGCCACAGGTGGTGGGGTACCTATCCACCCCCCCTCACCAGTATGGAGGAGCACCTCCTACATGTTGTGGCTCCAGGCTAACAACAAGAACATCCACAAACATGTGTCATCATGGAGGCCGGAGCCACCCAGCATGTTGAAATGGAGTGTGCAGGTAACATGCCATATCTGTAGTTAACTGTTCTCTGTACTGGTAGTCTATGCATGTGTGAGATGTGTACTGTTTGTGTAGCTGTTAACCTGCCCATTCTTCTGCAAGATTGATATTCTGAGCATAATCTGTACACCTGTGAAAGCCACCTGTTGTACTACTGTACTTTATCATACTCACAGTATCAAAGGCACAGTTGTGGCCACTGGCAATCACTCTCATATGTTTGCAGGTCCCTCTGGAGTGACAGCAAGGCAGCCAATCCATGCTGGTGAGTGTGTAATAACATTACTATTGCTAATGACATGCGCATGTCATATGGAGGTGTAGTGTGTGCACATGTAACTCACCTACACATAATGCATGCTGTGCATGTTTGCTGCGAGACTATGCATATCCTATTATTCTCAGTAGCTGCCTCACTCACATGCAATACACAGAGCATGACACACATGTGTGGCAATACAGTACTGGACATTGTATAGGTATACCAGATACACATGTACACAACACACACATGTTTGGCATACAAACTACACCTTAGCCTGCTACACATGTCCAATTATGACATCTGCTGTATGGCCAGCCTTCAGCATCCCACTTATCTACGCAGCACACATAATATACCTGAGGGGTAGAGGCCTATCATGTCTTTGTGCAACAGTCTGGAACAAATAATACATTCATGTTAGGCAATGCTCACTATTGGCCACCTTACCCATTTAACACGTGGCTGTGTAATTGTGGATGTAGTCATGTTACTGCACTTCAGGTACAGCATACTAGCTGCCTGTCTGGCACACATTATTATTGTTGTCTGACCACAAGAAGCATGTTGATCATGGCTCACGTTACTACACCACATCCAGTTCCACTGACCACAAAAGTACACATAGCTGTTATTGCGTAGCACCGTCATGTGTTTTTTGTGTGTGTGTGTGTGTGTGTGTGTGTGTGTGTGTGTGTGTGTGTGTGTGTGTGTGTGTGTGCAAATCTATGCACCCACAGCTTGTAACACTTGCACAACATTGTTATGTCCTTGTACACATTGTGTCCCAGGGTGGAGACAATCACTGAACAACTACACACAAGCATCAAGTACATGTATACTGTTATTAACAAGGGCTGTCTACACTTGCACTGCATGTTCCTGTGCAACACATAACCTGCATGCTGACACATGTGCAGTGATGTTTTTCCTTGTGAAACAGTCACCCACCCTAAAACAGTATTGTGTATGTGTTGGATTGCAGGTGTGTCTGTGTTTGTATCTGCTGTACTGAGGAGTGTGCCTGTGTGCTTGTGTGCCTGTGTGCATGTGTGCATGTGTGCCTGTGTGCATGTGTGCATGTGCACCTGTGTGCATGTGTGCATGTGCGCCTGTGTGCATGTGTGCATGTGTGCCTGTGTGCATGTGTGCATGTGCACCTGTGTGCATGTGCACCTGTGTGCATGTGTGCATGTGCGCCTGTGTGCATGTGTGCATGTGCGCCTGTGTGCATGTGTGCATGTGTGCATGTGTGCATGTGTGCTAATATCGTGTACACATTTGTAAACTGTGTTTCCTGTCTTCCTCTCACAGGTTCTGATGTTGCTCTGGTGGAGTGCAGCAGGGAACCTGAAGCCACTGCTGGGGATAGTGCTAATGATGATACATGTGTAATGGCACAGGGAGGTGTGACAGGGTCTATCGTTGGTCATCCAATTGACAGTACACAGCAGTCAACCCCATCAATGCGCACAGTCATCCTGTCGATACATCCATTGTCACCAATGTACTTAGATGAGGGACAGCATACAGTGGGCATTGACCAGGGTAGTGTGGTATCATTGGCACATGCATCCCCTCACAGCAGCCATGGCCAGATTCCTGACATGGTACCACACAGGCAGATGTCCAGGGGTTCTCGTGGGAGCATCTGTGGTCGTACTGCCCCTATCAGACGTGCCCACAGAGGTCTATCAACCTCAGCTATGTTTCGGGCTGTAATGCAGGCACAGGCATGTATGGAATGGTACACACCAGACAGGGTCTGAGGGAGCTTAGAGCACATCACACCACTATGAATGACACTATGCTTGACGTTGCGTCTGCCATCTGTAACATCAGCGAGGTCATTGATAGACATTGGGGGGACACATTAGATCTGTTCCACAACTACCTGTCCAGGAGCCAGGACAGTGCAGGACGGTTGTGGCATCGACGTGGACATCTGCCAGCAACATTATCAGCTGCCAGTCATCGCAGACAACAACAAACCCGCAGCCGCTCCCATAGTGCCAGTACCAGCCCCAGCAATGCTGGGTCTGTGCTGTCATTAGACCGTCCTAGAAGACCACGTGCACGTGGCTCTGGACAGTCCCAGCAGGGACATGTGTCGAGTCAACAACCCACTGCTTCTGATGACAGTACCCAGTCTGGCTTAGTACCTGATACTGTCCGTAGCACCCCTGCCAGGCACAGGTACTGTGTCTGTGGCCAGAGACAGTGACCTGTATGACCTGGCAGGTATAGTCTGTGGCTGTCCACAAACACCCGTATATAGCAGCCACATGGTGGAACTGTGTGCATGCATACACACACACATAATGCTAACACCTAGGGCTAACACATACACACACACATCGCAGCAACATTGCCCCATCTTGTACTGTTGTCCCTCACTAACACACACACACACACACACACACACACACACACATACATGTCGATTGGATGTGTCAATGGCAGACTCTGGCAAACCAAATACACACCCTGTGCATATGATGAAACTGTGCCACCTCCTGCCATCTGTAACATTGATACTGGAACAGGATAGCATGGTACTGATGCACAGGGTGACTACATAGCACTGTAGTAATATTATCATGTTGTTAACAGTATAGTGTATTGATATTGTTGTGGGTATATTCGAGCATGCATGATGCATTAACTATGTTTGTCATTGCAGTTTTGTATACACCAGTGTTAATTCCCAAAGTGTACTGTCTGCACATGTGCCACATGGCTGTTGTGTGTACCTGTGCCTGCATATGTTGGGGTGTGGACAGTACATGTGTGATGTTTGCATCACCGATTTGCAGGTGTACATTTGTGAACATGGTCAGCATGGAACATGACATGGTTTGACAGTATGCTGTGGGTAATACGGTTTCCACATGTCAATGGTCTGCATTCTGGTGGTATACACAGCTTACATAGCCTGACATTCAGTGGTCATTACATGGTGTCTCCTCAACTAATACACAGACGTAGGAACCTGGTGTCAGTGATATCCCTGCAGTACTACACTATACCAGTAGCCATTGTTACTGAGCCCCACACATCCCTGGGAACAATACCCTTTGGCATATAGCAGTCTCATGTACATGCCAACACACTATGGGTATGTCCATCCATGACTGCAAATGCATACAGTGGCCTACAATGCATTCTACACATGACAAACCTAACCACCACAAGGGTATCATATGGACAGATACCTGTTGTCCACGCCATGGTATATTGCTGTAACACTACTGTGGCATTGTCATCGGCATGTAGTTAACATAGTATTCCAACAGTACCATGTAGGTGGTAGCACCCATCATGTAGAACGGGTAATGGTGTGTACATGTGGACAGGTGTTATCTTGTCTATCCTGTGATATTCACATTTCCAAAGGTATTCTGCAGTCCCTCTGTGTATCACCTAAGCAAGAAGGTGTCTGTATGCATATCGGCAACAGTTGCCATACACTTACACTGGATGGCCATCACTCACAGACTTTGCTGTGTTTTAACATGTCTGACATATACTGCAGACATGAACCGTCACCCACATTAATCTATCAAAGCTTTCATGGGTGTGTGTCACATAGTTGGCCTGGGACACAGATCACTGCAGTAGCTTGCATTGTCACCAACATACATGTATGGCCTAAGGTCTGGTAAGCTGCATCACATGGCGGCAAAGGTAAAAACTGTATTCATATGGGGCAGGCTTCACACGTAGGAACTATTAAAGGTCACTTGTACATATCTGTATGTGGCAAACACATACCTGATGTGCGCATGGCAATTACTGTTATAATAATATGTCATACAATAATGAAAGCAAAACACACAACACATTCACAAACTGTGTGACAAATGCACACATGGCATTTATAGGATTTAACCCCCTACCTAACTAGGTTATGGCACTTGAGAGAGATGCATTAGCACAGCACACTATTCACATTATTGGATGATTTCCCTTCTCCAGCTGTATTTATAGGGTGCTGACATCATCAGTGTTTCCAAAGAAGAATGTACATCTTTTAAGGCTTCACACATAGGAACTATTAAAGGTCACAGGTGCATATCTGTATGTGGCAAACACATACCTGATGTATGCATGGCAATTACTGTTATAATAATATGTCATACAATAATGAAAGCAAAACACACAACACATTCACAAACTGTGTGACAAACACACACATGGCATTTATAGGATTCAAACCCCTACCTAATTAGGTTATGGCACTTGAGAGAGATGCATTAGCACAGCACGCTATTCGCATTACTAGATGATTTTCCTTCTCCTGCTGTATTTATAGGGTGCTGACATCATCAGTGTTTCCAAAGAAAAATGTACATCTTTTAGTGTGTTATCCCAGTCTTCAAAATGGCCAATCCTTTCACAAAGAATTGCAGACATACACACACCCTTGCCCACACACACAGCATTTGCATGATTCAAACCCCTACCTAACTATGTTATGATACTTGAGACAGACACATTAGTGCAGCGCGCTATTCACATTACTGGATGATTTCTCTTCTTCTGCTGTATTTATAGGATGCTGACATCATCAGTCTTTCCAAAGAAGAATGTACATCTTTAACTATCCCTCAGTTTGGGGGATAACAATATCTGTGCATTCACAGAAACCTAGTTCAGGGTCACATATGCACACTGGCATTGCCAGGTTATGTTCTATACCATGCTTCGTGACCACAGGACTTGTGACACAGAACACAAGTAGGGGGTGTATCCATATACATCACAGATACACACACCTCTGGGTTGGTCCCACTGCACTAAGCATGACAGGCCATACATATACACCTACCATCGTGCAAAACTGCTGTTTGGTTTGGTGTGTAGTTCAGACCACCCACCCATACCCAGTAACCACACTTGGCTTTCCTGGGAACAGTGTCGGATATGAAGGTCTTCACACACACCATTATAGTGGTTGACTTCAGGTACACAAATATTGACTGGGGATACTACTCAAGCCCTCAACATCACCCTACAGCCACTACAATTTGTGAATCCATGTGCTATGGCACAACCAGTCACCACACCCACTAGGGGGAATACATATTGGACCTGATCATCACCAACATGGGGACTCTATGTTCCACACCAGAGGTAGAACTGTCATTGTTAAGATCAGACCATGATCAACTTTCCCTGGACATCCATATCCCGTCCCCACATCCAGCCAAGGAAATCACTGTAAAGAATTTCTCAAAAGCAGACTTTGCACTTGTGAAGACTGGGGTGGAATACTTCAGAGGCCCCATGCTGGAGGTTAATACAGACCAATCTGCAGAATTCTTTACAAACGCATTGTATGAGCAGCTGCAGGTATGCATTGATCATGGTATCCCACATAAAACCATGACTCCTCCAAAACAGGAGATCTGTCTGGTTGACCCCAGCCATATACAAGCTGTACAACAGGAGGAGGAAGCTACTACATAACAGAGCAATATCCCACAGACCCAGATAGATCATAACCTCTCCTTTGCTAATCACATTGACAGAGAGTCATTGCTAAGAACTTTGTATAGCCCTCCTTCTCACATGGGTGTTTGCATGTAGATCATGTGAGGTCATTGTGGCCCTCTACTACTCACTCATCAGGACCATGTTTGACTACAATGCCCCTTTTAGGGTGTACCTTACCCAACACCTGCGGCAACTACAGTGAACACAACAGTACCTCCCAGAGAGAATCACGGGCTACACACAGATGTCCTATGCAGCTCAGCTAAAGGATCTCCAGCTCTACTCAGTTGCTTAATGCCTACTCAGAGGTAATCTATGCCTGACGTTCCCAGCCATTTCAAACCCAGAAGTAATGGACATGCTCCACCTCATAACATCCAAGACCCTTACAGCTATACACTCCAGGGATGTAAACCTCAGCACAAACATAAATAGGACATGCTGCAGGGACATATTCATTACTCACAGGTTCCCCTCACTCTGGAATTGAATCCCAGTTAAAGTTAGACATAGCCCCTCACCAACCCTCTTCCAGCAAAATACAGCCGTTTGGATGGGAAATTGCAAATTCACCCCTGGGATCTCCACTGTGTCCCTGCTTGACAGAGGCACAGCAAAGTAGCCTTAAAGAGTGCCTTCTGTGACCTACTTTACAGAGGCACAGTAGGCTACTCTACTGGGGAGGCAGACGCCAAATACACTCTGTCTAGGCTTATGAATTCCCTAGGGCAGACAGCCTAGTATTCACCTCTGCACCTGTGTTTATGCTTGGGATGCACAATATTTGTTGCTGCTACTGTTTGCAGGTCTTTATTGCCATAGCTTTCACAGTTTCTGTGAACATCTTGTGTATCTGCGTAACATGTTTGATCATGACAGGGTTCCGTTATATTAATATATGTGTCTGTTGACATTTAACTGTGTGCACAGGGTGGATTGCTGGATCGTGGAAGGTTCCTGGCTTAACACATACAACTGCCAGATATGTGTGACTGACTACTATATTCAGACATGGCCTAAGTGTGTGAGCATGCCCAGTTCAGGCTTTCCATGGTTTGTTGCCTGACATGTGTCTCATTTATCCAAGTGTGTGAGCATGCCCAGTGTGACCTTTCCATATGTTGTGATCTGAAGTCCACTACATTTGTGGTTGTGTGTGAACATGACCAATATTGACATTAATACTGTGTGTGTTGGAAGTCATGTTGTGTTCTTACTGCCAGACTCCTTTGTGTCATAACTCAACAGGGATTATGCTGTGCTTGCAGGGTTTCTATGGGATAGTTTGCAAAGACTTGGCAACATTCTCTCATACTGGCTGAACACTGCAATACTGTCATGGTGTAGTGATTCAGTACTTTCACTATGGTGTATAGTATCATGGGTTTGAGTCCCATCACTGCTGTAAATGCTCATACTAAGCAGACCAGACTAGTTAAGGGCCAGTTGGGCAACTATGAGCATGTTGCATTTTGTTCAGCTATGGCCTACTTAAGCCAGGCTTGTCCAACATTGCTGTGTATTCACCAACTTGGGTGGACATTGGCAAACATTACTCCACAGTGACCACAGTTGTACTACTTGGTGTCTGTGATTCTGTTCATAGGTTCATACTAGGCTATTTGCCCTAGGGCATTTATAATCCTATCCAGAGTGTGTTTGGCTTTCAACACACATTGTAAGTGGAGTTTGCCATTACATTTTTCATGGTTAGTATACTGTGCCTCTGGCTAACAGTGACATTGTAGGTTTACCCTGGGTAACACTTCTATCTCCCATCCACTCATCAGGATCCCTCTTGAAGAGAGTCAATGAGGGACTCTGGCTAACCTGAAGTGGGAGTTTACTCAAGAGTGTAGGGGGAGCCTCTGGGTTATGGATCTGTCACTCCAGCATGTCCTATTTATTTCAGTCCTGAGGTTCAGGTCTCTTGAGCGCATAGCTTGATGGGATTCTGATTTTCCAAGGTGCGGCATGTCCATTGATTCCAGGTTGGACATGGCTTTATACATCTGGCACAGATTGCCTCTGGGCAGGCAGTATTCCACTGAGTGGAGGTGCAGTTTCTTTAACCGGGCAGTGAATGGCATGTGTTTGAGCCTTTGATCCTCCTGGTGAGGTACTTTTGGGGTCTTTCTAGCTGCTGCAGGTGTCTGAAACGGTACATCCCACAAGGGGCATTGTACTCAATTATGGGCCTGATGAGGGATGAGTTAAGAGGCACAATGACCTCCACTGATGTACATGTGATTACCTTCATGATTAGGTGGGCTATATTAGATTGCTATTGACTTGGGTCCCCAGGTCCCTTATCACTTCTTCCATACTTAATGGGTTACCACATATGTAGTAATTTGTGGGCACTTAGTTTTTGACACAGGGGAGGACTATACACTGTTTTGTGTTTAGCTTGAGGACATGGCTCTGGCACCAGTTGTCTGTTTCTATGAGGCCCTTTTGTAGGATGCTTGTGTCAGCTGGAGGGTCGATTATGGCACCCAGTTTGCAGTCATCTACAAACTTGTTCACCAACAGTCCTTCTGTGTTGGCCTGTATCTCTGAGAAATATATATAAAACAAGGGAGGTCCCAGGACTGAGCCTTCTGGGATGCCACTTGTAGCTGGTTTGTGGTCTGACATGGCTCCAGCAATTCAGACCATGTGGGTTCTGCCCTTGAGCCAGTTTGCAACCCATCTAGTGACATAGGGGTTTCTATTGAAGCTGGTGATCTTATCTATGATGACCAAGTGGGGTACTGTATGGAAGGCTTTTGCAAGGTCCAGGTAGGCTGTGTGGACCACCATCCCCTCGTCAATGGCCTTAGTGACTGTTTCAAATGACTCAACCAGGTTTAAGAGGCAGGATCTGCCCTTAACAAAGCCAAAATGGGTAGGATCTAGTGTCTGTGTGTCCCCAATATGTTTATTTCTGAGGTCCATGATGATCCTTTCCATAGCTTTGCAGACCAACCTAGTCAGGCTTCAGGGGCGATTGTTTGCAGTATCCGTTGAGGCACCACCATTGTGGAGAGGGTCCACTGTTACTGTACACTGCTCTTTGGGTACATATCATGTGTTAAGGCTGACATTGAACAGTGGTTTTATGTGTGTGTTCAATTCTTCTTGGGGTTCATGTTGGACACAGCCCAGGACACCGTCTGGTCCCATTGATGCTGTGTGTTTTGCCTTGGAGAGGCTGGCTGTTACCTGAGCATCTGCAATGTCAGGGGGCCAGCACTCTGCTGGGATAGATATTTGCCCTTTTGGTGGGGAGGGGGGGGTTTGCACTGAACCTGTCAGATTTGATGTTAGCAATGTCTGTGGGTTTGTTGTATTGTTTGTCATTTTGGACTAATTCTGAACATATCTGGGGATTTCCACACAGGTTCCTACAATAAGTAAAGAATGCCTTGTGATTATCCTTGGTGAGCTGTACAATTTTTATCTCACAGATGGCCTTAGACAATTTTATGTGTGGACATTGTTTTTCAATAATACTGGTCAGAGATGGCTTCCCTTTTTGTGATTTGGATCTATCATATAGTAGCTTCCTCCTTGTATTGAATGGTTTGTTTATGGCTGGGGTCCACCAAACAGGATGCCTGCCTTTGGAGGATTGGGTCTTGGTTTTATTTGGGATTGCATGATCCATGCATCCCTGATGGTGTTCATAGAATGTGTTTATAAAGGGTTATGAGGTCTGGGCCGTATTTTCCACAGACACAGGGGCTGTGAAAGATTCCACCTCAGTTTTGAGGTGTGTGACATATACTTTAGTGAACATTTTTCACTGTGGTTTTCTGGCCATGGGCTGGGATGGGGATGTGAATATCCAGTGAGATTACTATCTGGTGTGATCGTACCAGTGAGGGATACACTTCTGGTCTTGGGCATAGAGTCCCCATGTTGGTGATGATCAGGTCCAGTATGTTTCCCCTCTTGTGGGAGTGGTAGCAAGTTGTTCCATAGCATTTTGGTTTATAAATTCTGGGAACCTTTGGCCTAGGGTGTTGGTGCTAGGGTAATGCTCCCAGTGTATGTTTGGGTAGTTGAAGCCACCCAATATAATGGTGTTTGGGGAGATCTTCATATTTTCATGTGTTCTCCAGTTGGCCAAGTGTGGTTCCTGGGTTTAGGAGGGTGGTCTGTAGCAGGCTATGAACTGGAAGGCGGTTTTGCCCACTGTCAGTTACACATGGGTAGTCTCTGATGGTTCATGCTGTGCCACCAACCTGGGGGTGTGGGTATCTTTGACAAATATTGATACTCACCTTCCTTTTGTAGTTTGTTCCATGTTTTGCAGCTGTAAACCATGGTATGAGGTGTACCTGTGAATGCTAGGGTGCTCTTGGGAGCCTTGAACCAGGTTTCTGTTACTGCACAGATATCAACATTCTCCATGCTGAGGAGTGTTTGGAGTGCATGCATCTTGCAGTTTAGACTTCTGGCATTGAGTAGCATTACTTATACTTTCTTATCCCTTGTGATACCTATGGAGGTGGGTTTGTCTTTTGAGCCTTACCTAGAAAAGGCACTATGGGGGTGACAAGAGCCTTTGGCAATATCCAATAGGACACAGGTGATAGGTGAAATCCATCCCTAGCAAAGCATCATGTCTTGTCGAGCATCTCAACCCAGGCTGACAGGCATTGAATCCCCTTTCACTGACACCAATACTTAAGCCAATTGTTGTAATTGATCATCTTGTCTTCATATTGTGGCCTCATGTTTGGTGAGGGTAGGATGCTACTGAAGGTCATCAAGTTTGCATATACGACATGGTGGTAAATGCTGTTTAGCACTACCTTACATTGCTTAACACATGGCAATCATGCCTCAGGTGGTGCTGCAGGGCTGCCTATGTCGGATGCACATACTGCACTCCCTATACATGTTTGGAAACAGGTAGTGTCAAGTTAGGCATCCCTTTTACTATATGTGTGAGTCAGAGAGAGGTATCATTTCCAGGGTTCCTACTGAGCCAGTGTATGTGCTATGCGTTGTCTCTTTGCCAAGGCCAAGGCATACTGGGCATGCCTCCTTCTGCCTACTGGGACAGGCTCAGGTTGTTCCTCCTCCGAGTCATGCTCTGCCTGTGATGGCCTTGGCACTGGTGGTGGGCTGTTTGGCCCAGGCCTATGCTGGTCCTGTTGCAGCTGTTTTCGCAGGATCATATTATGTAGCATAGCACATACCATGACAATTTGGGTACATGTAGTTGGTGAGTATTGCAAGGCTCCACCAGATGTGTCTAGGCACCGGAACCGTGACTTGAGCAACCCAAACACACGCTCGATTACATTTTGTGTTTGTGCATGTGGCTCATTATGGCGTTCTTGTTCAGGTGTGTGTGCATTTCTGATGGGTGTCATCAGCCACGGCTCCAGTGCATAGCCAGCATCCCCCACTAAGTGACCATGTGGGATGTCTCCACTGGCAAATGTCTGGTACAGCTGCATCAGATGCCAGATATGGGAATCATGGTAGCTTCCAGGGCAGCCAGCACACACATTCATTATTATGCCCTGGGCATCACACACGGCCTGGCAATTGATGGAGGGGAATCCCTTGTGGTTAATGTAGGCCCTACCCCGCTCACCGGCTAGTGCTTTGATGCATATATGCGTGCAGTCTATTGCACCCACTACCTCAGGGTATTCTGCTATTTGCTGGAAGAGACGCATATTGCTGGCCAATACCTCACAGGAATTGGGGAAATATACATGATCACTGACATGTGCTGACATGGCATCCAGGAACTGGTGCAGTACCCTGGATGCTGATGCCTGTGATATCCCCATCATATCACCAGTTGGTCTCTGAAAGTTACCTGTTGCTAGTATTCTTAGGCCAACACATACCTTGGTTTCCACTGGGATGGGTTCCCCTCTGTTGGTTCTGTGTGTGAGGCGTGGCCTGCACAGCTCAACAATTTGCTGCAGGAGGTCTCTGTCCACTCTATAGCGCTCCACTATCTCCAGCTCATGTAACCCCTGGTAAGTGACCCTGGGCCTGTACACTCTTCTCTGTCTCCTCACTGTGGGTTGTCTGGCAGCATTTGCATTGTCACCACCCTCAGCATGTTGCATATGTCATCTTATAACAGCAATGGCATCCCTTAGCATTTTTTGTCTGAGTGAAGCTTTTTCAGTTTTCACTTCTAGTAGCATACTCCAGTGTTTCAGTGTCTCTTGTGAGAAACAAACCACACTGTTGTTTGCAGAGTTTTAAGTGCTGGGCTGGGCTAGGCTAGTGTTCTGCCTGTGTTATTGCCTGATTCGGGTTGTTTTCACCTGTTAGCTCTACTAGTATCACCTGGTAGCTTCCTGTTATCTGTTGCGCTTCCTTTTTCCTTTCTGTTTCCTCAGGGGAAGCGACGCGCATACAAGCGCAAACACGCTCACAGCAGCTCACACACGCGCATACATGCTTAGAAGGACTAAAACTTGCTTATTCGGGCTAAAACGCACGCACACCAGCGCAAACAAGTTTACAGGTCTTCCAACAGCCTTATACATGCTTACTCCAGCTTAAATGCGTGCACTCACGCTTCCACGCACACACTCTGTCTTACTCAAGTTTACAGGCGTGCACACGCGCGCATACTCGCTCAGCAAGAAACGTTGGTGTTATCCACAGTATACACCTTCCATTTCTTGGCTTTCCCTGGCCTACCTGTTGACACACCTCTTTCCATAATGTCTAACTGACACCTAACAGATGCCACTGTCCTCCAATGAGCTGCACTACTTTCATACATACCCCCCTTGTGATGTCACCTATCTCCTACTCTGTTGCTCCCCATATCCTACTCCTACACTCCACTGACTGTGCTCATTTGCTATGTAAAAGTGTGATTCACTATCCTAACACTCATTTACATAGGATTGCCTACTAATGCTTGGTTACATGTCTTAGACTGGGCTTCTCCCCTTAGCAACCCCTACTCGGTGGCCATGTTGTCTTCAGCCTGCAATTCCCTTACATTGTAATTTGACAATTTTCATAAATTCCATGTTTTTGGCTTTTATTGCCTTATTTTATGATTTTTATAGCGCATCCCGTTTGCGCGGCGCTGCGCTACGCTTAAACATCGGAAATCGGCGAAAAAAAAATGTAATTTTAATTTTGCATCAAGGAAACTTTCCAATGGCCGTATATTTGGCCATTGGCATGCTTCCTCAACCATATGCAACCTTTATTTGTAGCTGACAAGGCTCTATTGTGCTATTTGCAGAACGGTACTCAGTTGTCAACTGAGTACATTTCTGCAGCTAACACGTCTCCTACTTGGACAGGTTTCTGCTTCCTGGATCGCAAATTTACCTCATTTGCATGCCTTTCAGCTGCCAGTGAGGTAATTTGCATTTCACAGCCCTCTCCGTGTAGGAGACGTGTTAGGAGCTCTCTTACACGCCCTTACAGGCTATTCGTGGATCGCTCGTCAGACATGATGGCTGCATGAGGTCTTACTCTACTCGTAGACTCCGTGCAAGCCATCGTGAATCTGGCCCAATGCCTTGTTTGCAACAATTTTAAAAAATGTGTTTCCTCTGTGTTGGATAGTATTAGTTCAGACATGTTTTCAGGGAATTATAAGACATGGTTGGAATGTAAAGAAAGTCTACGGCAAATATGTTTAGGTGCTGATTGTGTGCCAGGTCTTAATGACATTATTAACATAAAATGTTTTTTTACAATATATGTAAATTATTTTATACATATATTTTATTTAAATATGTATTAGTAAGTATGTGTATAAACTATTTTTTTGTTTTTTATCTAAAATAAGTGATGTTTGAAGCTTAATTAGTCATGTGACTAGTTAATTATTTAAGTGTGTTTGTGAGGGTAGATGGATGTTTTTCTGAGGAAGTTCACAGTCATTAAAGTGAATGAAAGCTAACTACAGTGTCTGTGCTTTCCTGGGACTTGGTTTTGGTTTCAACTCTTTTTTGTGTTTCATTTGTTACTTCCTTGTAGGTATTTATGTGAAATCCCATACAGAATTGTATGACTGGCACAAGATTTTATGCTGTATTAGTCAATATCACTAAAGCATGTTCTGGTACAATCTTTGCGTAAGCGTTCTTTCAACTTAGTTTTGAAGTGATTCAGTATTTGTTGGACATCATCATTCAGTGTGAACAAGTGCTAACGTCCACTGAGCTACTCAGTGCTGCATCTTGTCTTGTTTGGTTAGCAGCACTGCTTGACTGTATTTGCTTTATGTAAATCAGCAGGGAGTGACTGAGTAAACTGGTGTATGCTGTGATGTGATACAGGAAACCTACTACTGCATGGGGCATCTTTCTGTAGGGTCAAAGCTAAGGCAAGCTAAAGCTAAGTTTCAGTTTTGAGTTCTGTATCTGAGCTGATATTTTGCTGTTAAGTGATTCTGCAAATAAAAACAGTTACTAGATGTATATTCCTGTCACAATTGTGAAGCTTCATTAAACTGAAACAACACTGGGCATGACATGGTGTCAGGTATAAAGACACATCACTGATGCTTGCTGTCTGTAGTTTAGTACCGGCCTTGCTATGTTACTTTTTCCATCTCTTTGTCAAATTGTCCTCAAAAAAGTTTTAAGCTCCCTTGGAATGGATAAGCAGCTGTGGAAGTTTGTATTATATTTAACTGAAAATGACAAATCACTGACAGACCTTCAAGGAAGAATGCCTGGTGTCAGGGCAGCACACAACACAAAGTGTTCATTCAGTTGATGAAATCCAGTGTTGATTTTCCACAATCAAATCAATTACTGAAATTGTCTGCTGATGCATCCTATATGGACTTATGGCTGTCCTCCTTTGAACGGAGGGGGGCAATGGAAGCCTGTTACATATGAATCCACATCATTAATATGCACAAGTGCCGTAAGAGGCTATGAGCATGACCTGGGATTGTGACCGTATCAAAGACATTCTCACAGGCCAATATTCTTAACTGAAGAGTGATCACAGAACTTGTGAGTCAGTTGGCTACTCAACGTGATGTTGAATTTCCACCCAAGATCCATAGATTTGATCTCAAACTCATGAGATACTTACAGTATGTATTGCAGGTAGCATATACCTTGTCCTCTGCACCAGACACTGAACAAGAGAGACAGTGAAAATCAGACAAGTCTAATAGAAGATACCAATGTCTTTATGGAAGTGTTTATGGATAACTTACTAGAAGGTCCAGCTTATCTAACCAAGCTCAGACAGCATTACATGCTGAGAGTACATGTCCTGAAGTGATGATGTTTTGTTAGAATAGATGGACAAACTGCAAAAGATTGGACAGGGTACAAAACAATACTAGGCAAAAATAACATTTCTCATAGCTCACAATGGTCTATTTCAAAAACACTCCAGGTTGGTGATACCTTCAGCTATGAACAACAATGTCCTAGAACAAATATTTGAAGACAACCTTTTATATGTGGATTGTAGTGTATGTGTTACACATGCATTCTCATGGCAAGGTTTTTGTGAACATGTAAACAAGCTTGTGTTGAACTGCAATGCTTGTATCAAAGACTGAACCAATCCAGCTAGCAATTAGTACCAAATGAGTTACATGAGAAAGAAGTGGTTATACTCACTCTCAACTACAGTAATTATGTACTAATAGGTTCATAGGTTCATAGGTGTGTACTGGAGCCTTTACAAGCCTAGCCCATAGGATTACCCTGGCATCGTGCCACCCGATCTTAGTTCCCAGTGCCTCTGTCAAGTAGAGCCACTGGAGTGATCCCCACAGTGAATTTTCTATTTCCCATCCACTCATCAAGATTCCTGTTGAAGAGGCCCAGTGAGGTGATCTGTTTGACATGCATGGAAAGTCTATTCCATACCATGGGCAGTCTCTGGGTTATGAACCTGTCCCTCCAGCACGTTCTGTTGATTGTGGTAATGAGGCTGAGGTCTCTGGAGCATGTCGTATGGAGGGATTGGGATTTCTTTAGATGTAGCATTTCTAACAGAGCTGGGTCAGACATGGCTTTGTAAGTCAAGCAGAGATTGCGTCTAAGTAGGCAATATGAGACAGAGAGTAGTTGGAGTTTTTTGAGTCTGTCCATATAGGACAAGTGTTTAAGGCCTAGAATCCTCTTTGTGAGGTACTTTTGCAGCCTCCCCAGTTGTTGCAGGTGTCTAGTGAGGTACATGCTAATGGGACATTGTACCCAATGATTAGCTTAATGAGGGAAGAGTTGAGGGAGACAATGACCTCTTTCTTCCTAGATGCAAAACCCTTGGTAATGAGATGTGCCACATATAAGGATTTTCTGACCACAGTGGCAATGTGGTGGTCGAAAGAGAGGTTGCTGTCAAGCTGTGTTCCCAGATCTCTTATAATGCCTTCTGTGTTCAGTGGACTACCGTTGATGTGGTAATTCATGGAAACCGGGTTTTTCCCAAAGGGAATGATGACACATTTTTGGCATTGAGTTTGAGGCCATGGTTCAGACACCAGTCATTGGTCTCAGTGTCAACATCACTTGGGGAGTTAATAATAGCTCCCAACTTGCAATTGTCTGCGAACTTTGTCAGCCAAATTCCCTTTGTGTTGGCCTGGACTTCAGGGAAGTAGATACCAAACAGGAGAGGACCCAGGACTGAACCCTGTGGGATTCCACTTGTGACTGGTCAGCAGTCAGCTACTTTCACACTGTGGGTTCTATCTGTGAGCCAGTTTGCAACCCATCTAATGATTAGGGGTTGATGCCTAGCTTACTGAGTTTTTCTATGATTACTGAGTGGGGAATGGTATCAAAGGCCTTAGCCAGATCAAGGTAGGCTGTGTGAACCACTTTGCCTTCATCTACAGCTCTGACGACTGACTCAAAGAAGTTGACCAAGGTGAGCAGGCATGAGCTACCCTTCACAAAACCAAAATGTGTGGGATCCAGAGTTTGGAAATTCCCTATATCCTTGTTTATTAGGTCCATGATGATGTGTTCCATAGCTTTGCATATCAGATTCGTTAGGCTAACAGGCGATAGTTCCCTGGGTCTGTAGTCACTCCTCCTTTGTGGAGAGGGATGACTGTAGCAGTGAGTCATTCGGTGGGGACAAAGGCTGAGGTGAGGCTGTGATTGAACAGGGCACACAGGTGAGGTGCCACTTCACTCTGTAGTTCATGTAGAACACAGCCAGGGATACGGTCAGGTCCCACAGAAGCTGTATTCTTGGCCTTGGACAGTGCTGTTTTAACCTGTACAGCAGTAATATTGAGTGCCTGGCAATCTACTGTTAATGTAATAGGTCCTTTGGGAGGGGAGAGAAGGGCAAAGTTGGCACTGAATCTGTCGGCCAGTATATTCGCAATATCTGTTGGCTCGGTATAGGAGATACTATTGAGCAGTAGCTCAGAGCAAATCTGAAAATTCCCATGGAGATTCTTTACATAACTATAGATGGCCTTGTGGTTGTCTTTACTATCTGCTGCAATTCGGTTTTCATAGCTAGCTTTAGAGGATTTGATGAGGAATCTCAACTCATTCTTACCCCCACTAGAGGTAGCAACATCCTTGACCTGGTCATTACTAACATGAGCGACCGTTGCTCTACACCAGTAGTCAACTCCTCCCTGGTTAGATCCTTCTTAAGTAAAAAAATAAATATATATATATACATATATATATATATATATATATATATATATATATATATATATGAAATATTGTACAGAATTACTAAGTATTCAAACGTAATCCAAGCAAGGCAGGCAGTCTGTTTCCAGTTGAAAATCCTTTATTAAGTACACAGACAAGTGATCCAAGTAAAACAAAATTACTCAATTGTACATTGTCCTGCTCTTTTGTTGGGTTTAGTTACAGTAAGCATCAGTTTACTGGAAGATCTTAGTGCTCTAGTGGGGGAGTATGTTTGTAGGATTGAGTTAAGGGCAGGGCAGTCATTTAGTTTAGAAATTAGTTTGTGGGCTAAGGTTAGTTGGGTGTATTGTAGATGGTGGGAAAACTCTAGCCATCTTAGCTCAGTGATGGCATGGCACTGATGACAACGTTGTGGTTTTCCAGAGACGAATTTGGCTATTTTGTTGTAACAGGATTGTAATTTATTACAAAGGGTTGTGTGCAGATTAGTAAAAATGGCACTACGATATAGAAGGGAGGGGATGAGTAGGGTATTGGCCAGTTTTATTTTGGTATATTTATCCTGGTAGAGTTTGTGGCAATATAGATTACCTAGCTTGAAATGGGTTTTCTTTATTGCAGTTAGGATGTGTGGTTCATACGAGAGTTTATCATCTATTGTTATACCTAGTAATTTGGCTGTTTTCACTAGTTCAATTTCTGTGCCGTCTTTAGCCAGGATTTTGAAGTCAATGTTGGGTGGTTTTGTTGAAAAAAGTAAAAGTTTAGTTTTTTGGGGGCTTAGCATAAGTTGTGCATCAATAAGCCATGATTTGATAGAAGTAAAGGCCTGTTGTGTAACTGTGATGAGGTCTGAGAAACTTTTAGAGGTGGATATCAGTGTTGAATCATTGGCGTATTGGATGATATTCTGGGTTAGGGGGGCTTTGTGCAGGTCATTGATGAAGATATTAAGCAGTAGTGGACCTAAAATGGATCCTTGTGGTACTCCTATTTTGTTTGGTTGGTAATGGGATTGTGCATTTAACCATTTTACTGATTGTTCCCTGTTCTGTAGGTAAGAGGTAAACCAGCTGAGGGATTTTGGCGAGCAACTTAGTGGTGATAGCTGGTTTACTAGCTTAGTATGTGACACTGTGTCGAAAGCCTTAGATAGGTCTAGTAAGATTACTGAGGTAGGATGGCCTGCATCCAAGGCTTTGTTGACAGAGTCTGTGAAAGATAACAGGGCAGTAATGGTGCTATGCCCTGGCGGAAACTGTGTTGGATAGGAGATAGAAGAGCATTATTTGAGAGGTGTTTAAGTAGTTGTGAGTGAACACATTTTTCCAGGATTTTAGATAGAGGGGAGAGTATAGAGATAGGGCGGTAGTTATAAAGATCATGGGAGTTTCCCCTTTGTGTAGTGGGGTAACAATGGATTTTTTCCATAGGAGAGGAACGTAAGATTCAGAGAGAGAGAGCGATTTATGAGAATGGTAACTGGATATGCTATTGAGCTAGCTGCTATTTGCAGATATTCTGGGGGAAGATTATTTGCCGACAGTGAGCAAGGTTTGAGTTGTTTTAGGAATTTCAAAATCAGAGAGGTGGGTACAGGTTGAATAGTGAAGGAGTTATCTGGTTGTGTAGTGGAGTAATCTGCAGGGGAGGGGGTGTTTTCTGTTGGAGGTGGGAAGTGTATGTTTGAGCTGGATGGGCAGTCTTTGAGTAGCTTTTGGATGGTAGAGATGAAGTGGGTATTAAAATCTTGGGAGATTTCTTGCGGGCTTTTTCCTGGTCCAGGAAATGGGTTTTGGATGGTGCCTGGGTTAAATAGAGAGGAGACAGACTTCCAAAATTTTTTTTCATTGTTATATGAGGTGGATAGTTTAGCAGAGAAATAATCTTTTTTATCTTATATTACTAGCTTTTTTGGACATCACTAATCATTTTCCTTGTTCTGTCACCCCATTCACATTTGCACAAAACCACACCCAGCCCTCAGCTTTACTCCCTCGACGATTACATTACTACCGTACTACCATCTACATCACTGAGATTTTCTGCTGTGAAACCAGTCATTTAGAGAACCTGAAACTCTTTTCCTCTACATTTAGTACTCTTTACTGTACGTCTTTAAGGAGAGCTGCTGACAAAATGACCAAACCACTCACCAATATATTCAATATCACCCTGACCTCAGGAATAACACTGCAAGCTTTCAAGCATTCCTAAATAATCCCTCTCCCTAAACTTTCCTCACCTAAATCCTTCAAAGATTTCAGACCCATCTCAAATGGAATCTACTACAAGTGCTAATTTTGGCAAGTGCTCTGAGTCCCACCAACTCAATTTCCCTTAACTATCTAACTCTACCAGAACCCTGATCCTAACCATAAACACTCACACCCAGTACCTAACCCTAAAATCCCCAATCACTCCCTAAACCTAAAATACCCTCCCCCCCTAATACTTAACACCCTGATCACTCCCAAAACCTAAAATCCCCTTCCCTTCCATAAACCTAATATGACAGTCACTGTCTAAATCTGACATCCCCTTCCCTTTCCTAAACTTAAAGTCCTGATCACTCTTTAAACCTAAGATCCTCTTTCCCACCCTTAATGTAAACTGCCAGTCACTCCTTAAACTTAAAATCCCCTTCTACTTTCTACTTCCTTTCCTGATGTGCTAAACCTAAAGTCCCCCCCCCTTTTCTGACATACCTAGCCCACGAGCACTTCCTTCCCTAGGAATTGAGAAATTATGTGTGGCAGCTGCTTGGCTGAACTCCTTTTTGAGTTTAAATGCAAGTAGCTGGCCTTGTGAGCAGCTGGCTGCATGGATACTCAAATCCCTGGCATCAAGGAACTTATCTTCGAGCACTTGGGACTTGGACATTTGTAGAGTCCCTCTCAAATGTCTGCCTTCTAGCTAAACTTTTTGAAAAAGCATATATAAATGACTTTTCTAGTGTATTAAGAGCTACTTATATAAATGAAAACAAACCATATTGACATAATTTTAGTTGCAAACATTATACATCACTTATAATCTACCCAATCATTGTCAGTCAAACATTACATAGCGTATTCAAGTCCTGCCTTCTTTTAAACTTCATTCCTCTCCTGTATGTATTGTTCCCACAATTCCCATTTTTTCCTATATAATTTACTTTTACCCTTTTTTAAACATCCTTATTCTACTTGTTTTGTTTCTGTTACTATATTCACTACTTCTACTGCAGTTGCTTTAGACTTTGATTTTCATTTTCTAGAATCTGCTTTTTAGCAGCCACCATAATTAGACTTAGCAAGGCCTTACTAAGTCTAGGCAATTCAGATTCTGTATCATAGCTCAGAAAAATCATTTTCCTAGTTACAATAATTTTCTCTCCCAGTATCTCTGACAGAGTAGTCTGCAGGGAATCTTTAAAGTCTGCCAACTCATTACACTCCCAGAAAATATGTTCCCAATTATTTTTTTCTTCCCTATCACACGTCCAACATTTGCTGTCTACCTGCGTAAACATTTTCTGGAATCCACTTGAGGTATAAAAATATCTTCTACATTTTGTTGCATATTTGGGAGGCATACGTATATCGGGTTTATGAAGGCTGATAAGTCCGAAGCACAAAACTTTGAACTGCAACCCGCCAAGTGCAAAAACGTCGAACCGTAGAACGGAGATCGCCATAGAGTACAGGAAGGGAAGATTTCCCTTTACTGCACTGTAGGGCAATCTCGGAGTTGGTATATTTAAGTAGCGGGGGGTGGGGGTGCAGGGGGGCTTGCCCACCTCCATAGAGCGTTTTTTTTTGGGGGGGGGGGGAGTATGTATTATTTTTTTTTTTTTAGATTCAATTCTGTAAGCTTTCGAGGTTTGCAGTTCAAAGTTGTGTGCTTCAGAGTTGTAAGCTTTCGATTATATGATATAGACCCCATATATCCCCCCCACTGTTTCTTTGTGAATTGCTTATCCAATCTCTCTTCCCAATCCTTTTTAACTTCCTCTGATTGATTTTTTAACTGCAGCTTCTGTTCTAGATTCTACTAAAACTCTACCAGTGCTGGTCTTTTATTTACCCCCCCCCCTCACCATTTCTTTCTCTTTGCCTATACTCTGATATCATTCCATGATAGGGAAGGCAGTCTTTAACCTCCAGTCCAAATAAATTCTTGGCATCTTTCCATTTTATTACGTTTTCTTCTCTAGTTATTTGCTCCTAATACCTTCTTACCTTTGCCAGTTTTCTCCAATAAATTCCAGCCCCCTCTTGCCTATTGTCTGTATCCCTAATTGCAATCATCCCTATCAACAGAATCTCCTTTCTTCTGTACCATGTTGGTCACTGCCAGCTACAGGACCCCCTCCATGAATCAGGACACCCACTCTGCTTATTTGGATCTACTTGAGTCTATCAAGATACATCCAAGCACCATGGTTTTTGGGTGACTTTAACTACCCATCCATTGACTGGGTAAACTACTCGTGCACAAACTCACTTGCCCAAAGGTTCCTTGACTTCATTAACTCCAATGCCCTGGACCAGCTGGTTGACACCTCCACAAGGGGTGCCAACATCCTGGATCTGGTGCTTACCGATATGAGGAA
The DNA here is from genome assembly GCF_019279795.1 of Protopterus annectens. Classification (NCBI taxonomy): domain Eukaryota; kingdom Metazoa; phylum Chordata; order Ceratodontiformes; family Protopteridae; genus Protopterus; species Protopterus annectens. The sequence goes on from NC_056737.1 coordinate 88,052,931, forward strand.
ACACTGTAGCACCCCCACTGTGAGGTCTTCCCTGGTGAGATCTGACCACAAATCAGTCTCATTTGAAGTAACTATCACACCTGACCTCCCCAACAGCAACTAAATTAAAAAACTTCTCCAAAGCACATTATAACCTTTTAAGGGATGGTAAAACAAATGCTTTATGCAAACAAAACACCAGTATAACTGCATTGACTTGGCCTTACCTGATAGGACCAAAACAAGCTCCTCAAGGAAGAGCAAACCTGTGTGGTAGACAACTGCCATTAACAGGCTTTACAATAAGAGGAAGAAATTGATGTCTAAGAGTAAGAGGGCATGAGGCCTAAATTGGAAACACTTCCTCTTTAGCTTAAACACGCTAATAAGACTTCTTATGAAGTCCTCCAAACCTAAATATGAATCCAAATTAGCTTCCTCAACTATAGACAACCATAAGGTGTTTTTTAGTTATATCCATAACCTAAAAGGAAAGGCCCAGATTTGTGCCAAACTGGTAGTTAATGTTATATACTAAGCCTGTGAACATTGCTAACCTGTTAGCTGACAGGTTCTGTGAAAACTTCACTCCCCTGTCCTTGCCACATGTAGTCCATGACATTCTTACCACATATCCTCTACCTTGAATCTCTAAAGAGTAGGTCTCGAACGCCCTTGTTAAGGTCAAAAACACAGTGTCTATGGGACCTGATAACATCAAAGGCTGCACCCTATATGGGCTCAAACAAGAATTAGCAACACCATTGGGTACTTTTCTCAATCATATTCTAAGCTTTCCGGCTTCATCCCAGCTGAATGAAAAAAGACCACTGCTATCCTCTTGCACTGACCCTGGGAACTATAGACCTATTAGCCTGACTACCCTTCTCTGCAAGGACAGGGAGCGTATCATCATTGGCCTTCTCAACAAAAATATAGGTAAACTCTGAACACTTGACCCTACTCAATTTGGATTTGTCAAAGGGAGATCATGCCTGTTAAACCTGGTGCACTTCTTTGAGTCACCAAAACCCTTGATGAGGGAAAATCTGTGCACACAGCCTACCTAGACTTAGCCAAGGCTTTTGACACTATCCCCCAATCATGCATCATTGATAAAATCACCCAGCTAGGTATCAACCCTTATATCATTAGATGGGTTGCTAACTGGCTCACTGATAGAACCCATGTAGTCAAAATAGGGGAATCTACCTCCAACAGCAAACCTGTAACCAGTGGTGTCCCACAGGGATCAGTCCTGCTACCTCTACAATTTGGAATCTATTTCTGTGAAGTACAAGCTAAAACTAAAGGTCTGTGGCTGACAAAGTTTGCTGATTACTGCAAACTGGGAGCGGTCATAGAATGTCCAAATGAGTCAACATCCTACAAGAGGATCTTACACAAACAAATGATTGATGCCAAAGTCATGGCCTTAAACTCAACGCAAATGTGCTATCATCCCTTTCAGTAAGAGCAATGTTCCTGCTAACTACCACATCAATGGCAACACCCTAAGTATGCACTCAGTGGTGACAGCAGGGCACACAGGTTGACAGCAACCTTACCTTTGATCACCATGTCTCCACAATGGTAAGAAGGGCTTTCTATATTGCTTATCTCATAAGTTAGAGCATTGACTACAGGAAAAAGAAATAAGTTATAACTTCCCTGTACTCTTCCCTCATCAGACCAATAATTGAGTACAACGGCCCTTTTGGTATGTACCTTTCCCATCACCTGCAGCAATTGGAGAGACCACAAAGGTTTCTCACAAGGAAAATTCAAGGTCTTCAGCATCTGTCCTATGAAGATCATCTGAAGTCACTGTCACCTTCTTCTGTTTCATACAGACTACTCAGAGGAGATCTCTGCCTTGCATACAAGCAAATCTTTGACCCTGCTTTATTGGAAATGCTGCATATTCGTAACTGAAATGGTACACAGGTTACTTGCTCTAAAGGCCTTAACCTGATATGTGACATTAATAGAACCTGCTGGAGGGACAGATTTGTCTCCTAGAGGTTACCACACCTTTGGAAAAGCCTCCTGCTTCATGTCAAGCAGAGCACCTCATTGGCACTCTTCAAACTCCGTCTGGACAATTGGATGGGTAACCATAAATTCACCTTGGGGATTCCACCTGTGTCCCTCTTGGACAGGGGCAATAGGTGCTGATCTTGAAAATAAGGTTAAACTTAGCTAGGCTTGAAAGGGTCCTAGGGTCATTAGCCTAGTAACCTCCTATGATCCTATTTTATCATGTCCCAATAAATATGGATACTGCTGAACCCATTTGTGTGAGGGTACATAATTTACCGCTATTGACTATGTTTTAGCTTCATTAATTTTGTATCCTGAAAATATTTTAAACTGTCTCAAAATGTCCTACAACTCTGTAATGTCCTTTTCTGGTTTTGTCAGGTATAAAATAATATAATCTGCAAACAGAGCCAGCTTTACTTGACTACCATACCAACTATATCCTTGAATGTCTGAGTCCCTTATTTTCTTTGCCAGTGGTTCTAAATATAATGCAAACAACAAAGGGAAGGAGGACACCCCTGCCTGTTTGCTCTGCTCAAGCAAAAATGATCAGAGAGGACCCCACCCACTTTAATTTTCACCTCCAATCCCTCATATATCCTACTAATCAACCTTATAATTTTATCAGGGAATGCAAATGCTTCTGTTGCCCTACTCATAAAGTCCCAGCTTACTCTGTCAAATGCTTTCTCTGCATCAAGACCTACCAACAACAGTGCTATCTTCTTACATTCTGCTCCCCTCTGGATCATCAATGTTCTGTTAATGTTGTCAAATGTTTGCCTCCCCTCCACAAAACCACATTAATCCATATCTATCAATTCTGGCATCACTTTTGCCATTCTTTTAACCATTATAGACATAAACTCTTTATAATCATGGTTCATTATTGAAATGGGCTATATGAAGCTGGATCTGATGGATCTTTACCCTCTTTAGGTATTACAGCGACTACCACTTTCATCCAGGATGTTGGTAATTTTCCTCCCCTTAAAATATTGTTAAACAAAGCCTTCCAGATCTTCATCAGTTTTTTTCCCTCCAAGTTTTCAAACTTCCACAGGAATACCATCTATTCTTGGGAACTTTCCTGTAGATTGGTTATACATCACCATTTTTATCTCATCTCCTCCTAGTTGTTATTAATTGAGCCTAATCTACTTCTAACATTGGCATATTTAATTCTTCCATAAACATTTCCATTCATACCTTATCTTGAGTTTCATATTTCTCTTCTTTATACAGACTTTCATAGACTTTCCAAAATATTTCTAATATCTCTACAGTATCTCTTGTTATCTTCCTTGTTATAGGCTCCCTAAGCCCTTTCTACTTTATGTTGCCTGAGTCATTATGCTAAAGGTTTTTTGTGCTCTAGAGTTTTTATCAAAAAACAATTGCTTAATAGCAATCTTACTAAACTCATGCATATTATCCAGGTAATCCCTTATTTTCTATTTAGCATTCTGCAGTTGCTCCTCTTCTTGTTCTGTGAGATTACCCCATTCTGCAATACTTTAACATTTGTCATTCCCTCTAAATAAGTCTTGTTACTTCTTAACCATATTTCCCTTTCTTTTAACTCCACCCTATTTTTAAACTCCACTTTAATTTTATCCCACTCCCTAGCTATATTTTCAGAAAAAAATTATATTTTCTCTAATAGCTCCTGAATAATTTCCACTACCCATTCCTTAAAATTCATCTCTTTTCAACAGACAGGTGGAAAAGCACCAATGTCTCATTTTCTTTCAATACCCTGTATTTTTATTTTAGTTATCATTGGCGCATGATCTGAAATAGTTATTGGGTGCGAATCAAGACCTTCAATTAAATACACATATTCCTGTGAAATGTAAATTCTGTCTAGCCTAGACCAGTTTTTGTATCTTGGGGAATAATATGTAAATTCACCCTGAACTCCTAGTACTGAATTCACATCTTTTGTGACAAATATTTTCATAAATTTCTTCAAAAGTATACCCTCCTTTGCTATACTTTCCCTTCTGCCACTCCCCCAGATACATCTTCACTGCTGCAAATCAAATTCCATTCCCAAAAAACAAATTCCAGTAATATGTCTTGCTGAAAGCTGATTATTTCTTCCAGAATTTTCTTAAAGGGACAATCCCAGTGTTTAAAATTCGGGTCCAAACTTAAGCTGACCAAAGTAACACCCATTTTACCACGTCACTCACATTTCCACCCACAGTGTCATTTTTCTTTAAAACTTCCTGTATATCTTAAATCCCGATCCTTATTTAGCTCCCAGTGTTAACTACATCTTAGATTTAGGTTCCTATCACATTTAACTTGGACTTCCACTTCCAGCGTTAGTGCTTCTTTTGCTTCCGTCTGTTTCTGCACAAGCAGTAACTGTTCAGCAGTTCAGGTTTTTTTTTTTTGTAGTATTGTGTTCTTTTAGCATTTATTTATTTTTTGCTTATGTTGTTTCTGTTGCAACCGCAATGAACGATCGTTTTAAACAAACAAAGTTGGAATGCAACCAGAAGTTAAGCACTTACAAACATGTGCAGTTTTACTTTATGTGCCTAACAACTGATGTTACATTACAATTTTGATTTTAAGAAGGCTCATTCATTGTGGTTCCCGTCTACGGTTTTTGAATTTGGTACATAACGTTTTTTAGTTTCAAATTTCTATTCTATTCTTATGTTCATCCGGGCCTCTTGCTCTAATCAGCTGAGAAGGGAGTTTCTCGTGCTTTTCAACTACATGTATTAAAAAATCCTTATATTAAAACGTTAGTTTTTGGAACGATCGTTCATTGTGGTTCATTTCTTTGGGGGTAAAAATGGATAAAGATCTCTGTTTTAGGGGTCATATTAATAGGGTAGTGGCATCCTCCTTTTATCAGTTAAGACGTCTGGCTAAAGTGAAACCTTTTTTGTCTAGGTGTGATCTTGAAATTGTGGTGCATGCTTTTATAACCTCACGTCTAGATTATTGTAACTCCATTTTATTTGGAGTGAGTCAGGGTGCCTTATCCCGCCTGCAGCTTGTTCAAAATGCTGCTGGGAAGTTTTTGGAAGGCAAACGTAAATTTGATCATGCTATGCCCACATTGGCAGTTTTACACTGGTTACCTGTTTTCTATAGAATTTGTTTTAAAATTTTGTTATTAGTATTTAAAGCCCTAAAGGGGTTGACCCCAATTTATTTATCAGAGATGTTGCATCCTTATGTCCCTACTCGGGCACTTCGCTCAGAAGATTTGTCTTTACTTGAGGTCCTAAGGTCACGATTAAAGACGAGGGGAGATAGAGCTTTTGCTGTTGCAGCTCCAAAACTTTGGAACGAGCTTCCACTTTATATTCGGCAGTCTTCTTCAGTGGCAGTTTTTAAATCAAATCTTAAGACTTATTTTTATGATTTGGCTTTTAGTAATGTATGTTGATTGTATTTGTATTTTATTTTTTGTAACTTTGTAAAGCACTTTGCTGGCATACTTTGTCTGTAAGGTGCTATATAAATAAAATTTGACTTGACTTGACTTGACTTGACTAAAAAATAAAGTTGTAATATAAGGAGCAGATGTTTTACTTGTAACTAGTCAATAACTTTGCTTTTTAAAACGATCACTTGTTGTGGCTCGTTTCTATAGCAACCCACAACGAACGATCATTCAGCAAAGCCAACTTTTACAGTCTAAAGCAGTTGAAAATCAGTTAGAAGTAAAACAGCTGTCTCCATTTTTGGTTTTATTACTAGATACTGATTAACGCTGAATTATTAGTAGACGCGTTAGGTTAAGGATATAAGAAGTCCTTAACTTGCGTGGCTGATGCGTTATCAGTAACACGTGTCTGTAATAAATTGAGTACTGTTTTGTTAGTGCGAATGCTTTATTATGATGATACATAGTAGTTGTTTATTGGTTCATGACTGTTTTTGTTGTAGTTGTATTCTGTTCTGAGGAAAGCATCTATTAAGTGACTTCACGAGTGGCAGTGAGTAAGCGTAGTATTTTTTTTTTTTTTTTTAGGTAGCTGCATCTGCTTCTTAAATTAAAAACTACATTTTAGGTGTTATGTGATTGGTGGTTGTGGAAATGAGGACTATCCAACCTGGTTTTTCCTTTACCTGTACTGTGTATGTTTTTCTTGCTTATTTTGCTGTCAGTTGTATATGTATTTTGTATGGTGGAGCTTTTCTGCCCTGGTTTCCGCTGAAAAAGGGCACAAGCTCAGCCATGCTATTAACGGTGAACAAATGTCAAACAAATAAAATAAAATTCTTTTTGAGGAAGTTGTCTGCATGCTGCGTTTTCAGCAGTGTGATAGAGTCACATTTGTTGATGATCTGAACCACACTACAACAGTGTTTTGTAAATCACTGAGCTCTTGTACCATTTTTCTTTTTTAGGTCTAGTTTTTGTATAGCTCGCTGAATATACTATAGAAGGACTGGCTTGCCTCATTGAGGTGCAGCGACCATGCAGTGCTGGTGATTGTAGCTTGGAAACAAATGTAAGTGGTCATAGAGTAGGTTGGATACAGTAGGGACCGGGTAGCTATGCATCGGTCACAAGTAATGTTGCCAATCCCTTAGTAGTGGGAAGGTGGGGTGAGTTTCTGCTGTGCATTGACTGTGAAGATGTAATAGCCATGCCCACTAACAATGCCCCATCCCCTTTCTAGGCTAAAACTCCCTGCACTGGCCACAACATAATCACTCCTTTTGCCCAACTCTTGCTTTTTTGCAGGTGGTACTATGGAGTATGCCACAAGTGGCACCAGTGGCGGGGTATTGCAGAATTATGACACTTGCATAGGAAGGGACTAAATGGGGCAGAAAGAGTACATAAATCTGTGGATTGGCATAGGGGATTCAAAAGTGGAGTAACTTCAAGTAGGAGCCAAGCGTGAAGCAGCTAAATCAACTTTGGTGCGCAGAGGCAGGCATACCTCTTGTGGTTGTGTGCCATAAGGTTGCTGCACATAATCTGCACTGAATGTATTATCACTGGCTGTGCTAAAAAGATGTAAAAGGCTCATCTTATCAATTTGGGCTATTTTTTACTTTCTTAATGTGTAGAATGATAGTGCCTGGACAACTCACTCTGATATATAATGAAAGAGTGAGAAGTTGTTTCTGTAACCAATGTAACTCTTCCTGTTTATTGGTCATTGCTACATTCTAAGAAGTACGAGTTAAGCATGGTTTTCTGGAAAGCACCAAAATGTACCACTTCACACAATCACTATGCCTGAGTAAACATATGTTGGAGTGAGCTGTGGCTCATCAGCTTTGTTTTCATGCTGTTACAAAGCAATAATATACATATCCTAGATTATGTTCTCAGTGTGATCTCCAATCTGATGACTCTTTACTGCTGTAAGTTAATGCCAAAATTAATGTGTATAAAGGCAGGCTCTCCGTAGTATTTTTGTCCAGGCTGTGGAATTGCTTTTGAAAGACCTGCCAAATTCACAAGGTATTAGAATGTATTTTTCTGAAATAAACCCAGTACAAAAAGGTTCTGACTAAGTTTGCAGACTGTAAGCTAAGAGCAGTCATTAAATTCTCAAATAACTTGGCCATCCTGCAGGAAGGTGTTTTTTTCATCCATGAAGTTTTATGCAAAATAACTGGTGCCAAAATCATGGACTGGAACTAGATGCCCAAAAAAATGCATTACTGTTTCTTTGATAAGTTAGCTACCCCATTGATAATATGTCCCTGAGAGTTGTCTTAGTAGTTCAGGATTTGGGAGCTTATGTGGAGAGTTTGCCAACGTGTACAGTGGCATCAGAAAGGCCTTCTATATTGCATTGCTTATAAACAAAGTGATTGTGTCTAGATCTCGGGAATTCATTATTTGCCTTTACTCAGCCCTCATTAGGCTTATCATCGAGTATAATGCCTCCTTTGGCATGTATCTGTCCAGAGACGTGCAGCAACTAATAACACTGACAGAGGTATCCTCTCTAAAAGGATACAAGACTTAAACAAGTTCAACATAGACCGACTCAAGGCCCTGCCACTCTACTCTGTATCCCATATCCTACAAGGCGTCCTCTAATCCACCACTGATGTATTTAATGCACATCAGCAAGTTAAAGGGATCCAAACCTCTTCTGCAATGTCAACAGAATGGTTTGGTTTTCAGGGGTATGTATATCTTGCAGAGGATACTGCTGCTATAGAGAAGACTCCTCATACACATAAAACAAAGCTCATCCCTGTCCATATTCGAGAGCAGCTTGGATCTGTGGATGGGAAACAGAAAATTTACCCCAGAACTGTCCCTGTACTACTAGAGGACAGAGGCAGCTCATATAGCCCATGCATAGATCATCTCAATGATATCATGCCAGTTATTTTCACTGGGGTAATATTATTATTGACCACAAGATGGGTAATACCAATCTATAACCAAATGTAATAGGTTATTTCAAGTACAAAAAGGGAAACTGGTTGTTTAAAATGGCCGAGAAGGGCAGCTAGCTGAGTACTTATTTATTAACATATGATCTGCCTTTTACAAAGTCAATCTGGTGTGGATCTATGCCAATGTTCTAATCCAGACTAACCCATAGCTCCCCCTCAACCTCCTCAGTGAAATTACTATCCTCCTAGGCCTCAAGCCATCTACTCTCCCCCTGAAACTAACTACTTGTAGGTTTGTTTCTTATAATAATTGTTCACTGTACATCCTAATGTAACTTTTTCTTACCTGTGTATACTAACTATATGATGCTTTGTTTTTCTCTTTATAATTGTTATTGTACATACTAATGTAACTTTTTTTTCTTCCCTGGGTATTTAGTGCATAACTACAATCGTATGTTAGCTGTCAAACATTGTTGTAACCTACTATGTACTATTGGAACTTTTTGTAACCTACTATGTACTATTGGAGCTTTTCTCCCCGGGCCTCCGCTGAAAATGGACATGTGTCCAGTCGGACTTTCCCGGTCAACAAATGTAAAATAAAAATAAAATATAAGGTCACCTATATTGTTTTAGTTCAGCTGCAGTATGTTCTAGTCTCGCAAATACTAGTCAGACTCTTAGGCCTGCAGTTCCTAAGGCTCAGTAGAAGGGCTACCATTATATAAGATACTCTCCACACATAGGAACCTAACCAGTGGGGTCATTCAGCCTGAAGAAGTGTTTGAAGGAATTTGCTAGGTGGGACTTGGTACTTCCCAGGGGGCATCCAGGGATATTTTCATGACCCATGGACCTGGTATTATTCATTTTGGAAAACGCTAAGCAAATTGATTCAAAGGGGTTTCAGGAAGAATCCAGTTCTGGATAAGACTGCTTAGTAGGAGAACAGCAGTTACAACAGTGCTGAAACTGCATAGAGAGAGAGAGAGTCCCCATCTAGCAACCAAGTTAAAAATCAATAAATAAATAAGAAAAAAAGACAGACTGTTTGAGAAGGAAGAGTCACTGAAATAAGTTAGCTTTTACATAGCTGACTAGCACCATCCTAAGTATGCAATAATGTACATGTGGCCAAATCTGAGATTTGCAGAATGAGTGAATTGATGTGGTGAATTATCCTCTCCATAGATGTGTGGTGTTCTCTCGCTATGCACTTAGCCCCTGCACTCTTACTGTTTTAACTGCCATCCTGTCATAGAATAATGGAGCTCTGATTGCAACCAATACAATCTGTTTTCAAATGGCATCCCAGGCACAGCAAAAGCTGGCTGGGAAGGGAGAGCACTGATGAAAAATTGCCTGCTTTCCTTTCTCTTGGAGGGAAGGTGAGGGGCATACTTTTCTGGAAGGTGCATCCTACCAAGGATGATTCTTAGTGGAGACTAGAAGGGAAGTGTGCTCATTCATGGGGAGTTTAAAGTTCTGCTTAAGTGATGAAATTGGAGAGAGACCATTCTCTTCTAACAGTGAGAGAGAGAAGGCAGCAAGCATTTTGAGGGAGACTCCCTCAGAATGATGTTTCAACCCAATTCAGCTATGTGAAAGCAAAGTGTGCTGTAATGCATATGAAACCAAGTTTTCTACTTTATAGACTGAAGTAGTTGCCATAGGGAAGTCACCCTTCTCTAGAGAAATGCTGATCTTTGACTGCCAACTAAACAGTAATGGGGCACAGGGGCTGACTTCATGGCTTATATGATGGATTTGCATTGTGCTTCAGATAAACAGAGTTCATGTAGGAGTCCTGTCAGTGAGGGAGCACACTGAGGAGTTGCCTGTTTGCAATTTTCTTTGGGGTTGGAAGGTGAAGGATGCATATTTTAGAGAGCTGTTGATAGAGACCAGCTGTGAAGTACCTTCTTGCAAGGAGAAAAGCAGGGCTGTTGTTGATTATGTCATTCCAGGGAAGTGTGTTTTATCCCCCCATATTTTAGCCATTGCACACATTCTCTTTGAACACTGACAGGAAATGCACAAGGGGGAAAGCTGGCTGAGACTTAAAGCAATCCCCTCCAACCAGTTACAAGGATGACTGTCATGACGTAGTTCAGCGCCGTACTGGACAAGATGGTTTGATGGGAAAAGGGAGCATAACGTGTAGTACTGGCTAGTAGAGTGGGGGGGGTCTAGCTGCCTGGAAATGGTACCCCTCAATTTTTTTTAGGTGAAGTAAGAAGCCATTTTAAACTTTGTGGTATTCATGCACTGTGCAGGAGCCATTCCTGGATATTAACACACACAGGGAGACATTACCATCAGAAAGTAAGAAGCTGTCCCTCTGTATACATATTTAGTGTGATTCATTCCATGGTTCTGTGCAGAGTTGGGAATACCTGTCCTTTGGAAGGATATCAATTACATTATATAGAGGCATTTCAGAGTAGAACATTCAAACTGTATACTAAGCTTACTCAGTTATTTTTCCTTTATAGTAAAAAAAATGTGACTTTAGTGACAAGATAGTTGTTCTAGTCTCTTGAGGATTTATCACAGTGTTTTTTTTTCTGTACCATATGGGGCTAAACCTTGCTATGGGTCATCAGAAAGCACTGCATTACAATAGCTGCTGCCTTTTCAAACAACATACCTGCTGAAACCAGCTGTATGATATGGCAGAATAAAGCTCTGAGTATCCCCCAGACAGCTTGAGTTTGATTTAATGGCTGTGAGGGTGACTGTCAAGGTGGTGGAGATGGGAGTGACTGGCTGACATCATCTTTCCCATTTTGATGGGATGGACAGTACTTTGTCTTACAAGCACTGCTGACAAATGGTGGATTCCTGCTATCAGAGCAAGCACTGGTGATCATGATAGTCCAAAGTGGCTTGTCAAGAATAGAGTAGTACCACAGTTAATAGCAGTACTTATGAAAGCATGGATGCTTCTTGCAAGCATTGCAAAGGCTGTTTTCTTGGTACGTATGTCTGTTAGGGGAAGATGAGCTGGCTGTAAGTAGAAATACCTATTTTGGCTGCCTCGACAAAAGTTGACCTCGCAAACTGAAGTATGAGAAATTGATGGCTGATAAGTAACGAGAAAAAAAAATTTGCTCCAGATGTGGACCTCATGAGATTTAAAAAGAAGTGCACACTTTCCCCCACCAGCATATTATTCTTTACTGAACTTTTGCCACCTAGCAAGCATGAATACAACAATGTATACTGCTTTAAAGGTGAGTTGGTGGGGAAGTGAGACTCGTACTGCAGTATGCAGGAGGCAGACATGCGGTCAGTAAAGAAAATGGTCCCAAATTGCAAATGTCCCCTTCCCCATTACACACCAACACCTACTAATATGTATCCCAAACTGTGCATCTGTCCCTTTGAAATTTATCCAGGGTTTCTTGTTCAGTAGCACAAACTACAAACTCGCAGATTAGGCAAGCACATTTATAGATGATGTACAATTGTCACAAAGCACTGTAGATACTGACGCACAGGGGCATTATCCAGTTTAAATGTGATAGTAGCATTTTGTTTACTTATGGTTTTTACTCCATGCCTACTGACCATAAAGTCTCCCCTCAATTGGACATTTCCCTGTCTGAGGAGGGATGTCATCCAGGCAGCCCTAAAAGTGGTTTGCACTCTGTGGCATTATGTCTGTAAGAGTATTTATCTCAATTTTGTGGCCTTATCCCACCACTGGTAGTGATGATAGCACTCCTGTCACTGCATGGGCCAACTTCACTGCCTTGATCACACACGCATGTAACAATAAGGGACTGTCACAGTATTGGGTGATCATACCCACATGCTCCTAGCACTGGCTCCCTATATCATGATGGGCCTCTACTGTTCAGCCAAGACTCTAATACCAGAGTGGCAGTGTGAGCCAGGTGGGAACTATCATCCCTCCCCCCGATGATGGGTACCACATCCTCTATGCCTGTGCTGTCACGTGCCTGAGACACTCACCAAACTCTGGTCAACTGGACTGAAGTAATGGCTTTATCCTTCTTATGTCACTATTGCAAGGCATAGCATTTTTATTATTAATTGGGATAGTGGGCTGATTGCAAAGTAATACATTTCAGCCACTGTCTAGGTGGTGCAATACAAAAGTTATACATCACGTACAATAATACACCACACACAGGTGATTTGCTACATGCAGTATGTTTATAAAATACGCAACATGCAGTTGCTGAAACAGTACAGTCATTAACACAGATAATGGGATGAGTATATGAGTTACAGTACTTTTGAGCTTTAATTATAAGGGGAATGATTGGAAGTTTAATAGAATGGTGTATACCAGCATTGAACATTTTGCTGCATACTTCAGATGTCCTCTCTGCCTAATTCTCCTAGATTATAAATAAACACACAACACACAAATTTAGCTAAGAATATAATCGTAACAATGTAAGATATATTTCCAGTATTTACAATGTTAACAGCCTGGGGGTGGCCGCAGTTGTGCAGCGGTTAGCGTTGCCACCTCACAGCAAGAGGTTCTCCAGTTTAATCCTTGGCTGGGGTGCCTTCTGTGCAGAGTCTGTGTGTCCTGCCTGTGGTCGAGTGGGTTTCCTCCGGGTGCTCCGGTTTCCTCCCACATCCCAAAGACATGCTGTAGGTGGATTGCATACTGTAAATTGGCCCTAGGCTTGAGTGCGTGCATGTGTGTGCCTTCTGTGGAAGGTTGGCCACCAGACTGGCAACTCAATACCATAAAAAACACTACTGCCAATCATAAGCGAACAGGTAATCTGCTGTGGCGACCCCAAACAGGGAAGAATCCAGAAGAAAAAGACAGTGATAACAGCCTGTGGCATAGTAGATTTACACAAGTTTGGTATAAAGTGCTTACTTCTGTTATTAAAAAAAAAACTTCTTTTCTAGCAGATAACGGTCTGCAGCCAATTTATTTCATTTGGCCAATTTAAGCACATATTGTTTGACTAGATAGAGAAGATATGCCTGTCTTGGAAAGTTAGCTTACACACCACATGCACTCTGTGAAACACAAGGGAGTGGAAGTGCATTGGGCTAACTGCAGTGGATGTCTCCTCACTTCCGCAAGGGTATTCCTCCAAGAAACCCTAACTGTCCCCCTGAAGCATAAGTGTTAATTTCGCTGGTCTGCATGAGGGAAATCATAGCCATGTGCATCTGAGTGCTTTCACTCTTTTCCATCCCCTCATAGAGAAGTGGGCGTGTCCTTTGTATCCCCCCTAGCCATGTGCATCTGAGTGCTTTCACTCTTTTCCATCCCCTGGTAGAGAAGTGGACATGTCCTTTGTATCCCCCCTAGCCATGTGCATCTGAGTGCTTTCACTCTTTTCCATCCCCTCGTAGAGAAGTGGGCGTGTCCTTTGTATCCCCCCTAGCCATGTGCATCTGAGTGCTTTCACTCTTTTCCATCCCCTCGTAGAGAAGTGGGCGTGTCCTTTGTATCCCCCCTAGCCATGTGCATCTGATCCCCTCGTAGAGAAGTGGGCGTGTCCTTTGTATCCCCCGTAGCCATGTGCATCTGAGTGCTTTCACTCTTTTCCATCCCCTCGTAGAGAAGTGGGCATGTCCTTTGTATCCCCCCTAGCCATGTGCATCTGAGTGCTTTCACTCTTTTCCATCCCCTTGTAGAGAAGTGGGCGTGTCCTTTGTATCCTCCCTTTCATTACCAATTAGCCAGGCAGTTCATATAAAGACTTTACTAGCATACATTAATGTGTAGTCTAAGTACAAATATAGGACTTGTAGCAAATATGCTCAAATTACTGTCAACTGATTAGTTGACTAGAGATGTAGAAGTTAAGGGATTTCATGTCTGGGTGCTAATTCAGGTGATGCTGGAAACTGGTACATTTTGGCTGTCTTTTGAAGGTGTTGGAGAAGCTTTCTTATTCTGCAGTCAGTGCAGGCTCTAATTTCAGTGAACAGGGGTCTCCCCATGCTTTAGGAACAATGATAGAAAAGGTGAGATCTGATGTAGGTGGTGAGTTTACTGGTCATTGAAGGATGACTGCATTGGCTTCAAGAAGAGTAGTGGCATACCAGTATTCTTGTAGTTTGTATATGAGTAAGGTAGATAAGTTTAGACTGTTATGTGACTTCTCTTCTCTCTAGCTCCATCAGTATTGCTGACTCCTTCAATAAACATTTCACTGAAACTATAGTATCCCTAGCCAAACAACTTCAACTGTCTTCCACCCCCCTCTCTCCCAACACTGATTCTCTACCCCCTCCTTTTCATTTTCTGCTGTACCTACCTGTTATATAAAAAACTTCTAACAAAACTCAAGCCCACAAGACCTGCTGCTGACAACCTTCCCTCAGAATACCTAAAAATTGCAGCAGACACCTTAGCCTATACTATCTCCATAGTAATTAACCGCTCTGTTTCAGAAAGTTATGTACCCTCTCTGTAGAAAATCTCACACATCATTCCCCTTCACAAGGGAGGCACCTCTACTGATCTTTCCAGTTACTGCCCTATCGCCATCCTCCCCCCATGATACAAGATCCTGGAGAAATCCATTAACTCTCAGGTACTTCACTGCCTCCTAGCTAATAATCTTCTTTCCAAAACCCAACATGGCTTCAGGCCATATCACAGTAGAACTACAGCTTTGATCTCTTTCAACAACACTATCCTCCATCACAAAAACAATGGATTATTATTCTCTGCTATATTTCTTGATCTGTCTAAGGAATTTCATATGTGTGTACTAGGCTAACGGCCCTGGAGCCTTAACAAGCTTAGTCCACTGAAGTGCCCTGGCATTGTGCAGCCCGACATTAGTTCCCAGTGCCTCTATCAAGTAGAGTGGAATGATCCATGGGGTGAGCTTTCATAGGTTCATAGGTTCATACTAGGCTATCTGCCCTGGGGCATTTATAAGCCTAGCCCGATTGTGTTTGGCTTACGCCACCCCTTGATTTGAGTATACTGTGCCCTTATTAAAGTTTAGTTTACTGTGCCTCTGTCTAATAGTGACACGGAAGTAATTCCCGGGACAAACCTACCATCCCCCATCCACTCATCAAGATTCTTCTTGAAGAGAGTCAGTGAGGTGCTATGCCTAACATGAATTGGAATTCTATTCCAGAGCGAAGGGAGCCTCTGAGTTATGAATCTGTCCTACCAGCATGTTCTATTTATTTCTGTGCTGAGGTTCAAGTCCCTCGAGCGTGTGGCTCTAAGGGATTTAGATTTACTGAGGTGGAGCATGTCCATTAATTCTGGGTTGGACATAGCTTTATATGTCAGGCATAGATCGCCTCGAAGTAGGCGGTATGCAACTGAGTAGAGCTGGAGTTTTTTTTAACCGAGCAGCATATGGCATCTGTTTGAGTCCCTTGATCCTCCTGGTGAGGTACTTTTGGGGTCTTTCTAATTGCTGCAGGTGTCGGGTAAGGTACATCCCAAAGGGGGCATTGTATTCTATGATGGGCCTGATGAGGGATGAATAAAGGGGCATGATTACCTCTCTTGATCTAGATGTGAATCCTTTCATGATGAGGTGGGCTATGTAGAAGGTCTTTCTAACCACTTTGGCAATGTGGTTGTCAAAGGAGAGATTGCTATCAACGTGGGTCCCCAGATCCCTAATTACTTTCTCTGTACTTAATGGGTTACCACCTATGTAGTAATTTGTGGGCACATTGTTTTTGCCAAAGGGTATGACTATACACTTCTTGGCATTTAGCTTTAGACCATGGCTCTGGCACCAGTTATCCGTCTCTGCGAGACCTTTTTGAAGGATGTTTGTGTCAGCTAGAGAGTCGATTATGGTGCCCAGTTTGCAGTCATCTGCAAACTTGGTGAGCCGTAGTCCTCCCACGTTGGCATGTACCTCAGAAAAGTAAATACCGAACAAGAGAGGTCCCAGGACAGAACCTTGTGGGATGCCACTTGTGACCGGTTTTGAGTCTGACATGGCTCCAGCAACTCTGACTCTGTGGGTTCTGTCTTTGAGCCAGTTTGTGACCCATTTTGTGACATAGGGGTTTATATTTAGGCTGGATAGCTTATCTATGATGCCCAAGTGGGGTATTGTGTCAAATGCCTTTGTGAGGTCCAGATAGGCTGTGTGGACTACCTTCCCTTCATCTATGGCCTTGGTGACTGTTTCGAAGAAGTCGACCAGGTTCAAAAGGCAGGATCTGCCCTCGACAAAGCCAAATTGGGTAGGATCTAGTGTCTGTAGGTCCCCAATGTCTTTGTTTATGAGTTCTATGATGATCCTCTCCATAACCTTGCATACTAGGCTAGTCAGGCTTATGGGGCGATAGTTTCCAGGGTCCGCAGAGGCGCCACCTTTGTGGAGTGGGACCACTGTTGCTGTACGCCATTCTTTGGGAACATATCCTTTAGTGAGGCTGAGATTGTACAGCAGTTTTACTTGAGGGATTAGTTCTTCTTGGAGTTCATGTAGGATGCATCCCGGGACACCATCTGGTCCCATGGAAGCAGTGTTTTTTGCTTTGGAGAGGGCGGCCTTCACTTGAGCATCAGAGATGTTTGGGAGGCTGCACTCTGCCAGAATAGATACTTGCTCTTTTGGGGGGGGGGGGGAGTTTGCACTAAACCTGTCCGCCAGGATATTGATGATGTCTGTGGGTTCAGTGTATTTTTTGTCATTTAGAATCAACTCAGAACAAGTCTGGGAGTTGCATCCCAGGTTCCTAACATAACTGAAAAAAGCTTTATGATTGTCTTTAGTGTCCTGTGCAATTTTTCTCTCGAAGCTGGCCTTGGAGGATTTTATGAGGGATCGTAATTTTTTGCTAGTACTGATCAGAAATGCCTTCCCTTTTAGGGATTTTGCTCTATCATGTAGTAGCTTCCTCCTTCTGTTGTACAGTTTATTTATGGCTGGGGTCCACCAGACTGGACGCCTGCCTTTGGATGATTGGGTCTTGATTTTGTTTGGGATAGCATGATCCATGCATTCCTGGAGATGTCTGTAGAATGCATTTATATAGGATTCTGCAGTTGGGCCGTAGTTTCCACTGGTCCTGGGGCCTTGAAGGATTCCACTTCAGTTTTGAGAAGTGTGAAGTTCGCTTTTGAGAAGTTTATCACTGTGTTTTTTTTCTGGGCTGGGGGTGGGGTCGGGATGTGGATATCCAGTGAAATTAATTTATGGTCTGATCTTACAATGAGGGATATACTTCTGGTATGGAGCATAGAGTCCCCATGTTGGCAATGATCAG
This sequence comes from Protopterus annectens, assembly GCF_019279795.1. NCBI lineage: Eukaryota > Metazoa > Chordata > Ceratodontiformes > Protopteridae > Protopterus > Protopterus annectens. Next base: position 88,070,538 of record NC_056737.1, read on the forward strand.
GTCTAGTATGTTTTCCCCTCTTGTGGGAGTGGTGACTATTTG
>NC_056737.1:88078079-88160579 GCF_019279795.1 Protopterus annectens
ACATTGGGCAAAGCTGCTTATCATATTGTAGCCTGCTACAGATCACCTACCTTGTCTCAGGAACCTCACTCAGTATTCCTGAGAACAGTGAAAAATATAAAGGTCCTATCAAACACCATTATACGAGGAGATTACAACTACCCAAACATTGAGTGGGAGACTTACTCATGTACAATGTCCTTTGCCTAATGTTTCCTACAGTTTAAAAACTGTAATGCCCTAGAACAGCTGGTCATCATGCCCACTAGAGGTGACAACGTACTGGACCTGATCATCGACAACATGGGGTACCAGTGTTCCACAACAGAGATAAACCCCTCGCTGGTAATATCAGATCATAAAGTAATCACACTGGACATCCACATCCCACCCCCACCCCCCAGTCAAAGAAACCACTGTGAAGACATTTTCAAAAGCAAACTGCACACTTCTCAAGACCAAAGTGGAAAGTTCCAAAGCCCCCTTGCTATAGGATAATGCTATACAATCTGCAGAATCATTTACAAGTGCATTCTATGAGCATCTACAGGGATGCATGGATCGAGACATCCCAAATAAAACCAAGATGCACTCCTCCAAAAATAAGAAACCAATCTGGTGGTCATTGCCCATAAATAAGCTATACAACAGATGGAGGAAACGAACACATGATAGAGCCAACTTTACAAAAGGAAAGGCATCACTGATCATTATTAGGAAGAAACAATGATCGCTCATAAAATAATACAAGGCCAGTTTATAAAGACAAATAGCCAAGGAATGTAAGAAAAACAACCACATAGCCTTCGGTAGCTATACCAGACATGTAGGTGTCAACTTCCAAATATGCTGTCAGCTACTGCAAAATGGCAAGAAATACACTGAACCAACTTACATTGCCCACATCCTGGGGGACAAGTTCAGTGCAAACCCCCCCCATCTCCCCCAAAAGGGCCTATGTCCATCCCAGAAGAATGCAGAGTCCCAGACTTCATGGACATGCAGGTAAAGACAGCCCTCTCCAAAGCTAACAACACAGCATCAATGGGACTGGATGGTGTCCCAGGCTGCATCTTACACCAGCCCAAAAAGGAACTACACCCTCACCTACATTCACTGTCCAGACTCAATCATGCCACAGGCTATGTACCCAAAGAATGGCATACACCAACAGTCATCCAGCTCCACAAAGGGGATGCCACAACAGAACCTGGAAACCATTGCCCTATAGGTCTACTCAGCCTGGTCTGCAAAGCTATGGAGCAAATTATCATGGAACCCATAAACAGAGACACTGGGGACGTACAGAGTGTGGACTCTACCCAACTTGGCCTTGTTAAAGGCAGATCCTGCATCCTAAACCTAGTTGACTTGTTTGAAACAGTTACCAAGGACATAGATGGAGGTGAAAGTAGTCCACGCAGCCCACCTGGACCTCACTAAGGACTTTCAACACCATTTCCCACTCTGTCATCATGGACAAGCTTACCAGCTTGAACATTAACAGCTATGTCACAGGATGGGTGGCCAAGTGGCTCACAGATCAAATGCACATGTTCAGAGTTGCGAGTGCCATGTAAGACTCTAAACCAGTCACAAATGGCATCCCACAGGTCTTGGTCCTGTGACCCCAACTGTTCAGTAGATACTGCTCAGAGGTACAGGCAAGCATGGGAGGAGTATGGCTGAACAAGTTTGCAGATGACTGCTAACTGTGGTCCATAATCGACTCTATGGCTGACACAGACATCCTCCAGAAGGGTCTTACAGAGACAGATACCTGGTGTCAAAACAATGCCCTCAACCAGAATGCCAAAGAATGCATAGTCATCCCATTTGGATAAAACAAAGTGCACACAAATTACCACATAGGTGGTAATCCAGTATGTACAGAGAATGTAATTATGGCCCTGGGGACCCCAGGTAGATAGTAAACTCTCCTTTGATGATCACATGGCCAAAGTGTTTTGAAATTCCTTCTATGTAGCCCACCTAATGCCACCTAATGTAACCCACTTTGTCTAGTCTGATGATGTCACCATCCTACAAATATACCTGTGGAAAAGAGAGCTCCCAGTAATGTGTATAGCACGTTGTGTTAATGTGTACTTCTCTAGTATCATAAAGTAGTTAGGTAGGGGTTTGAATCCTGCACTTGACAACTGTGTGTGTTTGTGTGTGATCTCCTTGGAGGGGAGCAACTTTTGGGAGACTACTAATACACCTTAAAAGTGGTATACTTATTGTTGTCAAGTCTGATGATGTCACCATCCTACAAATATACCTGTGGAAAGGAAATCTTCCAGTAATGTGTATAGCACGTTGTGTTAATGTGTACTGCTCTATTATCATAAACTAGTTAGTTAGGGGTTTGAATCCTGCACTTGGTGAGTGTGTGTGTGTGTGTGTGTGTGTGTGTGTGTGTGTGTGTGTGTGTGTGTGTGTGTGTGTGCGCGCTATGTGTGTGACACTGTTGGTCAATGTGTTGTGGGTTTTGCTTTTACTACTGTATGACATATCACTATGACAACAGTATGTGCATTGCACATGTCAGGTAGCTGTGTGGCAAATACATATACGTATATGTGACCTCAATTATTTCATAGATGGGAACCCTGCTTTCTCCATGAACACATCTTTTATCTTTGCCAGAGTGTGCTGCCACTTTCCAGACCTTAGGTCACATCTGTATGCTTGTGACAAGCCCAGCCACTGCAGTGATCCTTGGCCTAGGTCATCCATGTCACACACACTCATTACGGTTTCTGTTGAATAGTGTGAGTGAGGGTTTATGCCTGAGGTATATTTCAGACCTGTTCAAACGCAGCAAAGTCTGTCAATGATGGCTATTCATTATAGGTGTACAACAACCTTTGTGGATATGCATGCAGACCCCATAATGCTTATGTGATCCACCGAGGGATTTCAAAATACCTTTGGAAATGTGATTACCAAATGAGAGATGACGTAACACTTGGCTGTATGTACACATCGGTACCTGTTCAACATGTTGGGGGCTACTACCTATGTGGTACTGTAGGGATACTATGTTTTGTAAAAGTGTATGATTATGCTTTAGTTGGCTTATAGCTTTACAGCATGGGTTTGACAACAGGTATCTGTCTGTATGATACCCTTGTGGAGGATGTGTGTGTCAGCTGGAGAATGCATTATAGGCCACAGTATGCATTTCCAGACGTGGACGGACATATCTCTGCTGTGTTTGCTTGTACCTAAGAGAGCTATATGCCAAAAAGGAGTGGTCCCAGGAATGGGTGCAGGTGAATACCACTGGTTACTGGCATAGTATAGTACCTGAAGGATCCAAATGTTACTGCGTGTCCTACATCTGTGTGTCAGTTGTCAAGACATCATCTAACGATTGTTTATGGTCAGGCTGTTGAGGTTATGTATACTACCAGAATGCAAACCAATGACATATAGTAACAGTATCACCCACAGCACAGTGTCAAACCATGTCATACACACATGTGTACCCAAGTTCCAAGATGTGTGTAGTACAATGCATACTGGCCACCAACAGAAACTATGGAGTGTTAACACTGTGTAATACAGGGTATGTCACCATGCCCATGTGTTCACTATGCACGTACATGCAGACAGTGCACCACCACCATGTTCACAAATGTACACCTGCAAATCTGTGCTGCACACATCCCACACGTACTGTCCACTGTCTAACACATGCTGCCAATACTACACACATCAGCCAAGTGGCACGTGGGCGGACAATACACTATTGGAATTAACACTGGTGTAAACAATACTACATTGACAATCATAGCTTTAATGCATCATGCCTGCTTAGCTACACCTTCAAGGATAGCATTACACTTTACAGCTGACAACATGCTAACATTGCTATACTGCTATAAAGTCACCCTGTGCATCAGCACCATGTTAGCCTGTTCCTGCATCAATGTTACAGATGACAGGAGGTGGCACAGGTTTCATCATATGCACATGGTGTGTTGTTGGTTTGCCAGAGACCTACATTGAGCCATACAATTAACATGTGTGTGTGTGTGTGTGTGTGTGTGTGTGTGTGTGTGTGTGTGTGTGTGTGTGTGTGTGTGTGTGTGTGTGTGTGTGTGTGAGGGCCAAGAGTACTGCTGTGGGCCAATGTTGATGTAATGTGTGCAGGTATGTGTTAGCCCTAGGTGTCTGGTTTATGTGTGTGTGTGTCTGCATGCACACAGTTCCACCATGTGGCTGCCATATACGGGGATTTGTGGGACAGCCACAGACTGTACCTGCCAGGCTTTACAGATCACCGTCTCTGGCCATGGATATGGTACCTGTGCCTGGCAGGGGTGCTACTGACAGTATCTGGTACTAAGCCAGACTGGGTACTATCCTCAGAGGTAGACGGATGTACACTGGACCCAGGTCCCTGCTGGGACTGGCCAGCACCACATGCACATGGTCTTCTAGGATGGTCTATTGACAGCCCACCCCCAACATTGCTGGGGCTGGTACTGGCACTACGGCAGCGGCTATGACTTGAGGGATATCCGCGGCGACTGCCAGCTGCTGATGTTGCTGGCATACATCCACATCGACGTCTCAACCATGCCGCACTGTACTGACACATGAACATGATATTGCGGAGGACATCTAATGTCTCACCCCAATGTCTATCAGTGACCTCAGTGTAATTACGGACGGCAGCTGCTAGGTCACAGATACTGTCATTTAAAGTGGTGTTATGTGCCCTCTGTGCCCTTAGTCCCTGTCTGGTGCACCATTCCATACGTGCCTGTGCCTCCATGACAGCCTGGAACATGCGTGAGGTTGTAAGACCTGTGGCACATCTGCCAGGGGCATGATGACCAGCAGTGCTCTGATGAGAACCCCTGGACATCTGCTTATGTGGTACCGTTCCAGACATCTGGGTATGGCTACTGTGTCAGGATGCATGTGCCATAGATACCACACTGTCCTGGCCAATGCTGACTGTACACTGTCCCTCAGCTAAGGGCATTGGTGATGGATGTATTGGCAGTATGACTGGGTGCATGGATGGGGTGGACACTTGTGTACTGGCGATTGGTGGCCCAACGACAGACCCTGGCAAACATGCCTGTGCCTCAACACACCTATCCTCATTATCACTATTTGTGTCAGTGACATCAGGTTTCCTGCTGCAGTGAACCAGCCCAACCTCAGCACCTGTGAGAGGAAGACAGGAAACACACTTTACGACCTGTACATGATGTCAGAACACATGCACACATGAACACATGCAAACATGAACACATGCACACAAATACACTCCTCACTAAAGTAGACACACACACACACCACCAGCAATCCAGAACATACTCAATAGCGGTTGATGGTGGGGTACAGTATCACAAGCAAAACAGTCATATCACATGTGTCAGCATGCAGGACGTGTGTTGCTCAATGGCATACAGTGCCAGTGTTGACAGTCCTTACTAATAACAGTATACATGACTTTGATGCATGTGTGTTGTTGTTCAGTGATTGGCCTCACCCTGGAATGCAATGTGTACATGGACACAACATAGCTGTGCCAGTCTTAAAAGCTCTTCAATGTCCTGTGCACCATCACTCACAGGTATACATACCATGGCTGGATGTGTATCTGTGTGTCACATAGATATCCATTTCTGATTAGAGCGTCTGTGTCTTTAGCAGATAATTGTAGACACAGGTTTAGCTCATGCATGCTATGTGTACGCACAGGATGAGTGGTGCATGTATACCTGATGGAATACCATTGCTCAACATAGCCATTGTACAGTGGTTATGGTGTGTGTAGAACATATTGTGGACATGCCAGTGCCAGCCATGACATGGCATGCTACATAACAACTGAAACATTAAACATCACACATACCCAATGTGTGTCATGTGACATACACTCAATAGCATTACAATGCATATTGTTTATAGGTGCATATGTTTGCACACAAACAACATTGAGGTGTATAGCAATGAATGCTATGTGTAGTACTGTGGTTACTGTAACTGGATGGGGTGTAGTACCATGAGCCATCATCATGCAGCATCATGTGGTCACTCAAGGCTACTAATGTGTGCCAGACCAGCAACTATCATGCTGTACCTGAACTGCAGTACTGTGGCTACATTCACCATTTCACAGCCAGTTGTTACATGGGTTTGTAAGGTGCCTAATAGGGAGCATTGCCTAACATGAATGTGTTGTGTGTTGAAGAGTGTCACACAGCCCTATGATAGGCCTCTACCTCTCAGGTATATTATATGTGCTGTGTGGATGACATTTGGGATACTGGAGTGTGACCTTACAGCAGGTGTCTGAATATGCCATGTGTAGCATATTAACATGTACTGCGTATGACAAAGTTGTGTATGTTGTGTGCATATGTATCGACTCTGCCTATCCAATGTCCACTACAGTGTAGCCACAATTGTTTGGGATGCTCTGTGTATTGCATGTGTTTGAGGCAGCTACTCACGTTACTGAGATGCACATTGTCTCACAGCAAACATGCACATCATGCATTATGCGTAGGTGTGTTACATGTGTACATGGCTTACACCTCACCTATGACATGCACATTTTATTTGCAATATTAAATGTAGAACACAGTCACCAGCATGGGTCTGCTGCCCTGCTGTCACACCAGAGGGACCTACAAGGATATGAGACAGTTTGTCAGTGGCAACAATTGTGGCATTGCTACTGTGGGTTTACAATCTTACAGTAGTACAATGGTTGACAGTCACAGGCCTACAGATTATGTTCCAAGTTATCAGTATTGCACAACACCAGACTCCACATCTTCTAACTACACAGTACACATCTCACATATGCATGATCTACCAATCGAGGTAACAGTAGTCTACAGATATGCCATGTTACCTGCACGCTCTGTGTGAACTTGCTGGGTGGCGCCGGCCTCCATGATGATACATGTATGCTGTTGTTGTTGTTGGCCAGGAGCCACCAGGCTCAGGAGCAGCTCCTCCACTCTGGTGAGGGGGGGTGGATGGTTACCCCACCACCTGTGGCAAGGTGTTGTCTATGGACATAACACGCACGCTGCCGGACATGTCTAAGTAAATCACTGCAGTGATGGCATACCTGCTCATATGTCCGGTTATGCATGCCTATGTCATTTACTCTATGGACAACATCTTGCCACAGTGCAGTCCATTCATGCTGGTCCTGGCTGGTTCTGGAGAAAAGCAGGGTGTAGTGCTGAACCAGACTGGTTGTTATTATATCATCCTCAGCTGGACTATAGGTAGGATTGCGATGGTGGGCCATGACCCTGGAAGACAATGAAACAATATGTGTGAGAAAGTCATGTGGCACACTTAACATTCTAAAGTACAGATATCACTGAACTGCCATATATAGCAACCTATTGGCTGTCAGAGGATACACCACATATCAGTGCTCAACCCACAACTGCCTGACAGTGTCTGGCATGCTCTACATATTAAACCATGTACTGCACAGCAACAAAGATAAACCAGTATGTCAGACTATACAACAGTACATGGCACACTGTATGTGACACAATGCACCACCTAGCCACAGGAGGTATATATCAAGCTAATGCATAAAGACATATGTCATCCATTGCAATGATTGTAAAGTCCAGTTACAGTATTACCAGTATACCACACTAGTTGTTGATGGCAAACCCCTGCCTAACATATGTGCACATTTGTGAATATAGGTGGCATACTGCTGTACTAGACTATACATGTTGCTAGATATGCACTTATATCCTGTAACACACATATGACCAAGGGCATGTTACAGGCATTCCCACACACACGTCAGACATACATACAAGACACAAAGGTATGGCAACCCAGATGAGCTTTACCTGTGTACCATACAGTACTGTGTCAGTACCATACAGTACTGTGTCAGTACTTACAAAACCTTATGCCTGAGGTATGTAATCTGTGAGGACTACAGGGAACACAGAAAACAGTGGTTCCAAGCAATGTGAACATGCACCATACTGTGCTGTTTAGGCCAACAGCTTCAGGTAGTACTACAGTTCATACTTCATACAGTTAACTTCCACCTAGTTGTAGGGTTACAGCAAGGACTAGTAGGTAGGACCTACAACTCTTTGTGGTAAGCATGAAGATTTTATTCATTGCTCCCATATGGTTTGTATCATTTTGAAGTGAATAATTATTTTGAAATAAGAGCACTGTACTGTATATTTCCCAATTTCAGGAGATTCTGGATTATCTATAACAACTGAAATAATTGCAGTCACTACTTACTTCCTACACTTGTGTCTCAGTTGCTTACATACCTCTCAACTGTCCAAATGTTGGCGAGAGTGTAGTGTACTGGCTCACCAGATGCGCAGTAGCAAGCACCGCCCAAAACCCTCCCCGTTGTTGTACATCAGTTGGAAGTATTCAATATTCATCTGGTGTGAACGAATATTTATTCTGTTTCCGAACTGTACGATGCCAGATTACCTAGCATTCACAGATTTAACAACCACACATTTACTATATAACAAACAAATCCTTGTGTATGAACTATAAGATGTATGCAACCTGGTGTGTCAATGCAAATGATGTGTACTGTTCAACAACAAGCACGGTGCTTCAGTTATGAAACAGTAGATGACAGCTCTATCAGTATTAGCGAGTGTATCACTGCAAACTTCCAGCACTTACTGACTGCCCCCACCAACTTGTGCACATCAGATTTAACAGTTTACTAAATTAATAATTAAACAGTACATTATCACTCTAGGACTGCATATCCCATCTGAAACATGAGATATTTACTTTTATTTAGCTCTTCCACCAACTTTTTTACTGCACTACTCACCTTTAAAAAAGTCTATCTAGTGAAAAAAAAGAACTAAAAAGCATTCACACTCTTCTATATACTTAAGTATCTGTAGCTGCAGTTGATCTGCCTTAAAAGATTAACTGTTAGTTTCTGGTATTTCCCCAGACAGGTCATTTGCCACTAAACGAATGCTTCCTCATTCTGTAGATCTTTGAGCTAAAATGGAACCACCACCACGGCAGTCACCCATATATACCTGTTATATCAGACACTGGAGAAGGCCCTGCACAGTAAAAACACCTGAATGCAAGTAAAAATGTGTAGGATAAAACCACTCCTACCAACCAATGGGATACCTCAAAATACTCTTCGCAACTCAAGTGACAGGCTCACTGTCCAACCAGTGCTTCATGTCCCTGCCCAAGTAGCTGACTCACACACACTTTGAGATAAGAGTTATATACAACCACACAGACACTCCTGGGGAAGGCTGGCACAGATTCTCCAGCTGTGCCCATTTTACCCAGACTATACGATACAACCACTTGCCACCACCCACTAATATTTATCAGCTACTAAAAAGGCCCTTAAAGAGTGTCCAATTATTTATGTGCAATATTATTATCCAAATGGTAAGTGCAACTGAACAGTAAAGGCTTACTGGAGTGTCTTGGCCAGTATCACTATATACATGCAATGTACTCTAGGACTTAAATTATCTCTACACAAAACAGCCACAGTTGAAAGGTTTAAAGATATTTAATAATAAAAACACAAGACAGTACTTCTTAGTACACAGTGCTAGTCAAGAGTTCAGAGATCACAGAGAAATAGTTAAAATAATACAGTAGAAAAGTTCTGACATCAATACTGAAAAAAAATAATCTAATCTTCCTAGTTCCTAGCCATATCATCATACACTGTGTGGCTTAAACACAGCAGAAATAGAGAAAAAAAATAGGAAATAGAATAAAGGAAATGAACTACATTTCACTAATATGGACTCTGTCACTCAGAGTGGCCATTCAGACCCCTCAATAATATAGCTGGCAGGTGGAACGTACCATAGTCAGCCAATCACACAGGCAGCATCTGCAGCACACCAGTATAAAGTATGCAAACACCACACGCACAAACTGGTAACTATAGAGCATGTGTTTGTGATGCTGAAGTCATGGTTCCTCTGCCTTGACATATCTAGTGGAGCCTTGCAGTACTCTCCAGCCACATGTGCGCACATGTTCATAGTATGTGCCATGCTCTGTCGTATATCGTCTACTCAGAGGTGATCTCTCCTTAACATACAAGGCCATGTCAAACCCAGAGCTGTTGGACATGCTACACTTAAAGAAATCCCAATCCCTCAGAGCCACACGCTCCAGGGATCTAAACCTTGTCATCACAATAAACAAAACATGCTGGAGGGATAGGTTCCTGACCCAGAGACTCCCCAGACTCTGGAATAGATTGCCCATACATGTCAAGCAAAGTGCCTCTTTGGCCCTCTTCAAAAGGAACCTTGATGATTGGATGGGAGAAAGGAAATTCACTCTGGGGATCACGTCAGTCGCCCTGCTAGACAGAGGTCCAGGGAAGTAAATAGTGTGGGAAGAAATAGCCAAGGAATTGTTATGGCTAGGCTTGTATAGGCCCTAGGGCTGATAACCTAGTACCAACCTATGAACCTATGCTACACAATATGATCCTACAGAAACAGCTGTGGCAGGAACATCGCTGGGAAGGGTCACACAGCCCCCCACCATTTCCAAGGCCTTCATAGGCACAGGGGTACTTGGAGGAGGAACCCCCTGAGTTGCCCCTGTAGGCAGGTTAGAGTTAAGGGCAGGATTACCATGAGTTACTACAGTGGAGAAAGGAGGCTTTACTTGTTACAAATGATCCAGTAATCCAAAAACTCTTATACCTGCATAAACCAAATAGCCCAGCTAATACTAGGACCATAGATATAAATCCATTACAGCAAATAACAGCACATGGTGGAGGTATAAATGTGTAACATGATGGCTTACCCACCTGTCTAGAACAAACTAACTCTACAAGTTAAACAGTCTGACACACTGTCTGCCTGTAAAAAGGATAACTGGTTGGGTATTCATAATGTCCTAAATTCATCACTGGCATGAATGGCCTGGCCCTTCTTGAAAAAGAAGGAAAGGCTTAAGGGTGGGTACTGGCAAAACTAAAATGTCCTTGCAGCTCAGTTGATTTTCAACTCCTATGAGCCTATGACCTTTTGACTAAGTCACATCCTTGTATGGAGGCAGAGTTAGTGGGCATAACATGCTTAGGCCTGCATTCCTGGTGACTCTTGGGTGACCTGCATGGAGTTGCAGTATGTGGGAGTAGAGAAGGAGTATGTGCTGTCTTGTCTGCACTGAAGGCTGGGATCTTTTGCAGTGTGTCAAGAAGACTTGGACAAAAAGTATATGCATGGTATTTTACAGACATTATGTGCACTGGTGACTGCATTTCAAGACCATGACATGTTTACATGACTACAACAAAAAAGTATATCAGCCAAATACTTTAATGTACTTTTTGCTTTTGTGTTTCAGGCCATTTTGACATGTCAGTTTCTATAAGCTTAACCCAACTCATACATTCAGAGGTTTTGGTTCTTGCAGGGGAAGCACATCATTAAAATTAATGTGTTTCCTCTCATGTCAGTCCCTGTTTTTCAACTCTCCTCTTGGGTAGCTGATATTTGTGGTTACCCTGATTTTCACTGAAATTATATTTTCACATTGGTTCCAAGTGTGTTACAAGCCTATAAATAGGGCACTTACACCTGTATATGTAGCTTTATTATCATTTTCTGCATCTATCAATCTATACTGAAAGTTACATTTTTTAAACTTTGTTACATTAACTAAAATGTTGACTTAATATATAAAAAAAATAATTCTCAGTTTGTGGTAAAAGAAGCCTGAGACAATTGGTTTTGCAAGTTAGTTATTCAAAAATTGCTAGAGTGATCCTTGGCCTTCTGCTAAGTGTTTTTGATCTTAGACATACTGGATTAAACAATGGGTGCCAGCAGAGGTGAAAATGGTCATATCCAAATTGATGAGGTGTGAAGTGCCTTGGTTTCTGGCTCGGTACTGACTTTCATTTCTTTGAATGCGAGGTTTAAATGCTGAGCTGTTTAAAAGGTTTTATGGAATTTAATGTATGTATTTATTTGAATGTGTTAACCAGTGTAATCTATTTCTGCATTAATTACGAAGTAGTAAAGTCAGATATTGTCTAGGTGCATCATGTGGAGAGACAAGGCTTGGCTTAACTGTTTGTGGGTGGGTATGCTGTTTTATAAGATGATGTGTGTGTCACTTTCTACAGAATTCTACTCAGTTGTGGAACTCAGAAGAAAAGGTTGGACAAGAGGTTAGTGCAGTCTTTTGTTATTAAATTACTACTTTTTTAAGAAATTTACTTTTTGTGGTTGGTAATAGTGGGATTATAAATGACTGTCATGATTTTCTACAGGTGACTTGAATTTTTGAGTTTTACAGATTATGATTATTCTGCTGTTTAAGTTGTTTTGTAGAGTCTGTGCAAGTCATATGGATAGGCAGACAGCATTGTAGGAGAAGGCAGCTCCCAAAATTAATGCCACTTGTTTAGACTACACACCTGGACATTACATGTAAGTGAACATTTTTATGTTTGGGAGATTGAGATTTAAACTGTGTGTTATTGATGGCATTTTGTGTTTGGTTTTATTACTGGAGAAATGTAAGTGGACAGTATGTATTTGCTGTACTTCTTGTTTCCATGTTGCATGGTTTATATAGTGTAAAGCATTGTGTTATAGGTTTCATTTTTTACAGGTCGCTAGTTTTCCTGCATTCTGAGTGTGCAGTAGTTTCACTGTGAGTTTGTGTTAATGGAGGAGGTTATTCACATTGATAACTGGGTATATTTCCACTGATTGCTTGGGAGTCTGGTTATCTAGGAGGCTTACCATGTTTGTTTTCCTTTGCTCTGCAGGCTTTTAGCTCAACTGAGAAGATGTGGTCATTGCTAGAAGGTTTTAGTATGGCTTATTATTTAGGTATTTTTATACACTATTTATTGTGTTTTCCTTTTGTGGGAATCGACATTTAAGTTTAGAATTAGTTTTGTTCAGAGGTTGTGAAACCAGAGTTGTCATTTCACCTCTTGCTGCTCTATGTGGCAGTGATTATGGCCATGTTTTATTGCTCAGATACTGGATAGGTTTCCTGTTGGCTCAATTGAAAGAATGGTCCATTTCACACACAAACATGGCTCCAGAAAGGCATTCTAGTACACGCTTACAATCCTACTGAAGGGTGCAATAGGTTAGTACATGTTTTTATGTAAGAGATTAAATTATTTCATTATTTATGTCAAGTCTTGAATTTGGAGTATATGTTATAGGAAGAAATAAGTATGAATGATGCATTCAGTGTATTGTTGTGCCATGTTCTGTACATAAGTAGTAGGTTCATAGGTTCATACTAGATGGATGACCACCAGAGTCTGTACAAGTCTGAAATCAGGTATAACTTTTAAGTACTATCCTACTTCATGTTAGTTGGAGAATAACCCAAATTTCAACAACATGGATTTCCTAAAGACTAAGTATGAAACTCTAATGTCTGACATTATGGACTGACTGTAATCGTCAGTGATTTACCAGAAAATCAAAACATTTTATAAGGAAAGGGGGATAGTTTGAGGTGAAATCTGGGATAGCTGAGCAGTTTGAAGTAGATATTGACCAGTAGTATTGCTTTTGCCCTTTTTTCAGTCTGAGGTTTGCTGTGACAAATTGTCTTGAAGGTTGTAGATAAGTATAGAAATAAGGGGGATACTAGTTTGTAGTTGTCTCTATCTTTATTACTAGTATAAGGGTTGAAAGTAAATGGTTAGTACTATGGGAGGTATGGAAGACATGTTTTTCAAGTGTTTCAGAGAGGTGGGTTTATTTATTTCTTTATTTAAGTATTGCTTGAATTTGTTTATTGGGAAAGTACACTGGGCCTGAAATGAGCCCATTTTCAGTGGAGACCCAGGGAGAAAAGCTCCACATTTAATTACATGCAATTTTACACAACAATACAGAGTATATAAAACAGTAATAATACATTAAAATAAAATAATAATCACATAGAATACTTTGATGATAACATGGAACACATTTGATAAAACAGTGAAAATTTGTTTTACAATCATGGTTTGAATGTAGGAATAGAAAAAGTGTAAATATATAACTAATTTACTGTATTATCAGTGCAGAGCAATCAACTTAAAGGGTAAAATGAAGTAGGCAGAAGGCCTAAGGTAGGGATAATGCAGGCTTAATTGACAGCAGAGGGAGTTAGTGTGGTAGAGAGAATGGGAAGCTAGACTAGTGAATGAGTGGGGAAGAGTAAGGATTCTGTGGAGGGGGGTCAGTTTTCAGGGTTGACTGTTGGGGTGGAGGTGCATATCCAGTGTGAGGAGTATGATGGTGAAGGTCTTTAGCTCATAAACACAGAATACATGGTTTGATTCTGATTTAAGGGCAATTGGCCTACTATTCTCCCATGAAACTACTGTAAGATCGCTGTCGGTGTAAGGTTACTGATGTGTGCTGAATTCCCTACTTTGTGCAGATAGATAATGTGTGATTGTTTACAAAGAAAGGGACCATGGGATTCCAAGATTGACTCATTTATAAGGACTGAGACAAGATCGGCAATGCCAATGGCTGCTACTTTAAGGTACTCACTTGGAAGGTCACCAGCTGAGTTTGAGTTTGACGTGTGTTATACAGAATGAGGGCACTGGTATGAAGGTGAAAGTTGTTGCAGTGTTATATGGCTACTGGGCAGGCCTGGAATTAGATGTTGGAATCCTTGGTTAATAACACTATACTATCTTTGAAATAAGAGATTAATTCTAGTGTTCTAGTATAGTTTTTTTTGCCGTAATTTATTTGCTTTTTATTACAGATGTGGAGCATTCTGATGTTTGAGATAGTGTGATGTATTGTATTTCTACTAGTCTTTCCACACTTTTTATTTATCCTGATTTAGCATTCTACTCTGTTTAGATAGCCAAATTGCATTATTTGTTTGTACTCTCTTCCTTGTAGGAGTTGTCAGGCTATTTAGGAAAGTTGCATTGAATTCATGTAAAGCATCACATAAGAGTATGATATTTTGGATATTCCAGGTAAAAGATAATAGGGTAGTAATACATATGTCTGGGTTAAACTTGGACAGGTTGCATGTTGTTTTATAAACTTGACATTTAAGTTGATGTGTCAGATGTATGGTTTAAGTTTGCCAAATCTTTTGGGTTTCTAATACTGTTATGGGAATGGACACCATTCCTACGTCAGGGTATGATTAAAGTTCATGAAAATGGTATTGCTTCAGTCTTTGTTATCCAAAAGTGCTCTTCATAGCACTCACAATGGGCCCAGAACTGATTCCTGCAATTCATACGGAATTACATTTATAGGTAGCATATGTAAAAATGACTGTAGTGCTTTTTTTTCACCGACCCATTGTTCCTACTACTAGTATTGGAACAGTCTGGGCAACTTTCCTCCACATTGCTCTCATTTTTGCCTGCAAATCTTGATAATGACTTTGTTTCTTGCTGTATGTAAGCTACTGTAATGGCAACATGTAGCAATTGCAATGAGTAATGCTACTTTTGTATTTTTTCATTAACTACTATATCTAGTGTTCTTGCATCTACTTTTTTTGAGCTGTTGGCAATGGCTGATCCACTCTGATGTACACTTCATCATTTGCTATAGTAATTTTTGGCTCATGTTACCAATGCTTCTCAACTACTTCTGTATTGTGTTTGCACAATCCTCAATGGAACAATCCAAAATGTTGAGGTTTTGTGGCAAATCAGAGGAGAGGAATGAAGTGAATAAATAATGACATATTTATTTATTTAATTAACATTTGTTGACTGGGAAAGTCCGACTAGGTTTGACAGAGCCTGTTTTCAGCAGAGGCTTGGGGAGAAATGCTCCATCATATATATATATGAGTTTCAGACTTCATATCCTTCATAATATGCATACCAACACAAATCTTGTCAGTCTAGCAACTAAGTTCAAAAGAGCAATACTTAAAATCTATTCCTATTTTTGGGTCATTGTATCCACATTATTTTAGGCTTTGTCCAGACTTCTTGCACTAACAGGTTCAGATGTATACCTACTTCAAAACTGTCCCTTTTTTATAGAATGTCCACATTTTTGCCTCATATTTTTGGCTTATTCCTCATAAAATTTGTGGTTTTCTAGTAAGTCACTGATGATTGAAATAAGTAATTTCATACATTTGAGTTTCAGACTTCATTTGCTTCAGAGAATGCATGCTCCAACAAATGCTACTACTCTAGCCCTTTCTAAGTCTATAAGAGCAATATTTATTATCTGTCCCTATTTTGGGGCCTTTGTCCCCCACTAATTTTTTTATACTTTGTCCAAATTTCTTGTGCTAAGAGGTTGAGAGGTATGGAGGCATGGTATGTGATGTCATAGTTGCTGATTATTTGGTGCATTTTAAGGGGATAGGGGTTCTGCATTCCTGGCTGTGTCCTCTGTAACCAGCACCATTGTATAAGATGCCTAGTAACTATGAACTTGTTATCAGTTTCTTAGTCCTTGCCTATTGCAATACTAACAGCTTAACAATTTTTCTTTAATGTAACATAGGCAATTAATCCTTCAAGGGCAGCAAGCACTGTATTTGTGGATGAAACACTGAAATATGAAGTTGTTTCTGAGTAGCAGTCTCTCCATTAGTTACAGATGTCTTTAATGTGGAATTATTTGGATGAATTTTACTTATGCAGAAATAGTGCTTATTGACTGATACAGGTGGATTGTAATGACAGCAGTCTGAGTAGCTTTTTATGGTTAAAATATTCTGAAATGGGCAGTTTTGCCATCATTGGGTCATACTTTTTATTTCATTTCTAACTGGAAAAAATTTAAAACAGACTCTAACAAGTGTTGCTGTATTACACAAGGAATTTAATTTAATACAATGAGGAAGGTGAATCAAAAAACATATACATGTATGCATGGCCCACATAATGTGCGTCAGGAACCTATGTTTTGAAAATTTTATTTACTATTTGAGATTTGTTGACCAGAGTAGTCCAAATGAGCTGTTGCCCTTTTACAGCCGAGGCCCGAGAAGAAAAGCTCTACAATTATAAGCAGAAAAATGATAATGTTACAGTAACTAGAGTGGGACAATATGAGGACAGTCAGACAAATGAGTCTGTGTTTACCAGGCTCTGTAGTTGGGCTATCCTTGTGTAACAGCATTACAATGACAGTTTTCCAGGCATGCAGACTGCAATCAATGAGGAGGGTTAGATTAATGAGTTTATTTCCACGGTTATAACTGTGTACTTGTGTGGATATTGGAATACTTGACATGTTGTTTTGTACAAGAAGACATTACTGCGGTCAGTTTTGGCTCAGCTGCCTCTTGCAAAGCCTGTAGCAGTGTACGTATATTTATGTACCTCTGGTCTTAGAGGGAACCATGTTAACATCGTAACAACCCTGCTCTGGAAAATATGGCTGCTTACATTGCATAAACCATGCAGAAAAATGCCTTTGGACCTCACTGTTAAATCGTATGACTGGCATAAATTTACTGTGGTTGTGTATTCTATGTAAAAAAAAAAAAAATTTGTTCACATAAACGTCTTGCTGTATTGATGAAACACTACCATTTGCATTAGTAATTATTTTCCTCAGTATAATTGAGTACCCTTAAGAGCCTTAGAGTAGCTGGCTGTTGGCAATGTAACTACCCTATAGTCTGGGCAAAGGTGGCCGAGCAGGTAATCGATGCCAGCCTTTTCCTGTGTGTGTGTGTGTGTGTGTGTGTGTGTGTGTGTGTGTGTGTGTGTGTGTGTGTGTGTGTGTGAAAGTCAGATCTCAGCGTGTGTGTGTCAGCTACTTGGAAAAGGGACACAGAGCTCCTTAGTGGTCAGTGTGAATTTTTATTTGGGACCTGGGGAGAGAGAGTCCAGCCTCAGGACTGAAGTGTGTTCCCTGTATGCTCTTAAGGGTAATTGTGCTGGTTACAGAGACCTGCATCTAAAAATATTGTCCGTGTGTATTTCTCTCAAATTGAATGTTCCCACACCAGTGTCCATGGTCAGGATTGAGACTCCTTGATCACTGGCTCAGAAAAGGAATGACACAGGGCCTTTTTAAGCCTAGCCATTCAATTCAATAATTCTATACAGGCTATTGTTTCAATAAGGGTATGCATAGGGTCTGGTCACAGTCTTGTGGTTGTTTTCATCAGAAGGCAGTGCCATCAGCACCAGATATGCAGTAATGGAATTGCATGACGAGGACTGCCTTGTGATTTGTGGGATGGCCATTCAGACCATGTCAGTTAAGGTAGCCCTGTTACTGCACTACAGCCACATTGCTTGGTAGCTGGGATGATGTGCCACCGTGTGACCTTGTAGTATTTTTGAAAAAGTTTTCCCCCTAGTTCTAGGTGCTTTTTACCTCTCTGCCTGCAGACTATCAAGCTGTTCCCATGATTTGTCCTGAGCAAGTGTGTTAACCAATACTAGGAAGTCCTCAGTGTGAGAACAAGATCCTTGTATGATGGGCCATTATCCAGGCAGCCATGGACATAGCTTTTACATATTCAAGCATCATAGCAATGATGACATTTCTATTTTAGACCCTTACCCCACCCCTGGTGATTTGCATGAGTAGGTTTGCCACAGTAGGGCATCTGATATCCTCCATGTGAAGCATCATGCTATCACCCACACAGTAATAAATGGTAGCATCACTTGTTTTGAAGTGCCAGGCCCATGTCCCGAAACATGGCTATTTCAGTGCTTTGCAAGTCCACATTTACTGGGTAGTGATTGGCCAACCTGAACACGCTCCCCCTACAAGTATTGGAGAACCACAGTTCAGTACTCATAACTATGCATTCCACTCGCTTCTTCCAGCACCAAGGCAAAGCTCAAACTCTGGTCATCTGGGTCATACTCAGGCAGCCAGCCATGTGATCTGAGTCAGAACTGCTCTGGTTTAAATATTAGTGAGAGAACAAGAAGAACTAAGACATTTCTAGGCCTGCGACTGCTTGTAAAACTTTGAATTGTGCTGTTTTGTTATTGACCAATGGATTCATTGCATTTCTTGTATTTATCTGCTATCATAAGTTGACCGTATTTGCAAGGCAGTGCTTCTTGCACAGCCATTGTAACTGTGCACTGTAGGGATGCAGAACCTAATGGTTCTCAATACAACCTATTCTAAAAATTAAGATCACAAGTAATAGTCATTATAGGTTCATAGGTTGGTACTAGGCTATTGGCTCTAGGACCTATACAAGCCTAGGCATAACAATTCCCTGGATATTTCTTCCCACAATATTTACTTCTCTGGACCCCTGTCTAGCAGGGTGACTGACATGATCCCCGGGGTGAATTTCTTATCTCCCATCCAATCATCAAGTTTCCTTCGGAAGAGGGCCAATGAGGCGCTCTGCTTGACATGTATGGGTAGTCTATTCTAGAGTATGGGGAGTCTCTGGGTGAGGAACCTATCCCTCCAGCATGTTTTGTTCATTGTGATGGCAAGGTTTAGATCCCTGGAGCGTGTGGCTCTGAGGGATTGGGATTTCTTTAAGTGGAGCATGTCCAACAGCTCAGGGTTTGACATGGCCTTGTATGTTAAGTAGAGATCGCCTCGATATGCCACAGGGTATAGCTGGAGTTTTTTTTAGATGGTCAGCATATGGCATCTGCTTTAGGCCTGTCATTCTTTTAGTGAGGTATTTCTGTGACCTTTCCAGCTGTTGCAGATGTCTTGTGAGGTACATACCAAACAGAGCATTATAAACTATAATGGGTCTAATGAGGGATGAGTACAGTGGGACAATGATCTCCTTTTTTTCTGAATGAAAAGCCCTTAGTGATGAGGTGTGCCACATAAAAGGATTTCCTTACTGTTGTGGTGATGTGGTTATCGAAAGTGAGACCACTGTCCACCTGTGTCCCTAAGTCGCTCATCACACTTTCAATGTTTAGTGTACTGTCACCTATGTGGTAATTCATGGGTGCATGTTTTTTTCCAAAGGGGATAACTATACATTTCTTGGCATTAAGCTTGAGCCCATGGCTCTGGCACCAGGCATCTGTTTCTGTAAGGCCCTTTTGTAGAATATCCACATTATTAGGGGATTCAATAATGGCTTCCAGTTTGCAGTCATCTGCGAACTTTGTTAGCCAGAATCCCTTAGTGTTGGCCTGTACTTCAGAGAAGTAGATGCCAAACAAGAGTGGTCCCAGGACTGAACCCTGAGGTACTCCACTTTTCACTTGTCTGGAGCTGGATTTGGAGTCGGCTACTTTTACAGTTTGGGTTCTGTCAGTAAGCCAGTTGGCAACCCATCAAGTAACGTAGGGATTTATGCCCAGCTTAGTAAGTTTATCTATGATTCCAGAGTGGGGGATTGTGTCAAAGGCCTCGGTGAAGTCCAGATAGGCTGTGTGGACTGCCTTACCCTCGTCCACAGCTCTGGAGACTGATTCAAAGAAGTCATTCAGATTCAGAAGACAAGATCGGCCCTTCACAAACTCAAACTGGGTGTGGTCCAGTGTTTGAAGGTTGCCAATGTCTTTGTTTATAAGTTCCATGATAATGCGTTCCATGCCCTTGCATATCAGGCTTGTCAGACTGATGGGATGGTAGTTTCTGGGATCCAAGGCAGATCCCCCCTTGTGGAGTTGGATAACTGTAGCTGTGCGCCACTCAGTGGGCACAAAGCCTGAGGCGAGGCTATGATTAAACATCACACTTAGGTGGGGTGCCAGTTCATTTTGTAGTTCATGTAGTACACAGCCTGGGATGTCATCTGGTCCCATGGATGCTGTATTCTTAGCTTTGGAGAGTGCAGTTTCTACCTGTGTGGCCATGATTACCGGATTTTGGCAATCTTTTGGTATTGAGATGGGCCCTTTAGGGGGTGAGAGGGGGATGAAGTTGGCACTAAATCTATCTGCCAGGATATTGGCAATATGCTTGGGATCAGTATATTTAATGCCATTCTGTTGTAGCTCAGAGCAGATCTGAGCATTTCCATTTAGATTCTTGACATAACTATAGAATGCCTTGTGGTTCTCTTTGGAATCTTTGGCAATTTTATTTTCATAACTAGCTTTTGAGGATTTTATGAGGGATCTCAGCTTCTTACTGAGGCTGGTGATGGATTTTTTTGCATCCTGGGATTTTCCTCTTTTCTGCATCAGTTTCTTCCTTCTGTTGTATAGTTTGTTTATAGCAGGGGACCACCAGATTGGCTTCCTTTTTTTGGAGAAGAGCATCTTGGTTCTATTTGGGATGGCACGATTCATGCATGAGTGGATGTGCTCGTACAGTGCCTTAGTGTAGGATTCTGCAGTCGAACTTTCAGATCCCATCTGCATGGGTGTTGTGAAGTTTGTCACTTCTGACTTCAGTAGCATGAAGTTGGCTTTACAGAAGTTTTTTAAGGAGGTTTCCTTACTGGTGGGTGGGGGTGGGATGTGAATGTCAAGGGTGATTTGCTTATGGTCAGACCTGACCAATGAGGGGGTGACCACTGGTGTTGGAGCATCTATCTCCCATGTTGGTAATGATCAGATCTAGGATATTGGAGCCCCTGGTGAGACAATGGATTAGTTGATCCAGGGCGTTGTAATTTATGAATTCCAAGAACCGTTGGGAAAAGGAGTTGGTACCCGAGTAGTTTTCCTAGTTAATGGCAGGGTAGTTGAAATCACCCAGTATTAGGGTGTTTGGTTGTATCTTAACATTTTCCAGTATGTTTAGAAAGGTGTAGTGAGAATCTTGGGGCATGGCGGGGGATCTGTAGCAAGCTACAGTTTGGATTGCAGTCTTACCTAGTGTTAGTTGCACCTGGAGACTTTCAGATGCATTGTGTTGGGCAACTAGCCTGGAGGTGTGAATATCCTTGGTGAATATGGACACTCCTCCACCTTTAGTGTTTCGGTCTTGGTTTTTTGTTCTTTGGTTTTGTTGCCGAAAAGTGTGGTAAGAGTTGTAGCCTGGTATTGCAGGGGTGCTCTCTGGAGCCTTGAACCAGGTCTCAGTTACTGCACAGATATCAATGATCTCCATTTTTAGGAGTGCCTCGAGACAGTGCATTTTGAGTTTTAGACTTCTAGCATTGAGTAGCATTACCTTCAGATTTTGCATGCTTGTATCTGTTACGGTGGTGGTTTTATCCTTTGAACCTTGCCTAGAAAAGGCAGTATAGGGGTGGCAAGAGCTTTAGCCAGTAACCTGAATCCCAGGGGTGACAGGTGCAGACCATCTCTGGCAAAGCATCGTGGTTTGGCGATCATGTCTTCCCAGGCAGACAGATACTGGATCCCCTTTGAATGACACCAGAAGCTTAGCCATTTGTTGAAGTCAGTCATTTTGTCCTTATACTGTGGTATCATTCTGGGCAAAGGCAGGATACTACTCAGGGCTAGGGTCATACCTGCCTGGGCCACATGATCCAAGAGCTTTTCCATGTCTCTTTTCATGTAGTCCAGGGAGGTACATCTCAAGTCATTCACTCCAGCATGGACAATGACGGAGTCGTATTTGTACTTGTTGTGGAATGACTTGAGTGGATGCATTATGTGGCGGATGCTGGCACCCGACAGGTAGCTGACTGTAATTTTCTCCTTGTTCAGCCTGGTGAGTGGGACATCAGTGTGCCTGAATATAGAAGTCACCTATGACTAAAGTGTTGGGTACATTGTCTCGCCTTAGGGGCTGTTGTTGGGTGGCACACTGGTGTTGTGAGCTATCTGTAACTTTGGTTGTGACTGGCGTTTGTTTGCGATTCAACTTCGGAGGTCCTTGTTGCTTGGGCAGGTTAATGTTAAGGGCCTCCGCATATGTGGGTTTAGTGTTGCTATGTGTGTGTGTTGATGGTGTGGGTTTTGAAGGGCTATGAGTTGCTTGAGGTGTAGTGCAGGTGTTAAACTTCTCCTCTTGACTGTCTAGCACAATCTTGGCTGGAGAGAGCTTTGCTTCCAGTTTGGCGATGTAAGTGCATCTCTCGCAGGTTGTAGTGTTGGGTGGTAGGAGAAGAGGATTGTCTGTGTACATGAGGCAGTTGCCACATTGCCCCAGTATGCCCAGATTCACCAGGTGGACAGGAGAAATCACAGGAAGCTGACCCTTGGACATGCCTGTTTAGGTGCTTTTTTTGTAAAGTTTAAGAGCTGTTTTCCCTTATCTTTGCAAGGTACTTTGCAATTATGGGCTGTTTAGTGCCTACGATTAATTTCTCCATAATGACGAGAAGAGTTGAGTGCTTGTATCAGTTTCAGGCTTCCTCGTGCTTTCCAGCTGGTTCTACAGCACAGGGGTTCAGATTTTAGTGCTACTACTGAGAAGCCAGCTAGTTCTAAGGGAAAATTTGAAGAGCAGACTTTCTGGCACCTGGAATAGTTTAACTGTAGCCTCGCAGTGCTGCACAATGCGAAAAATGTGCAAACACATGCATTTTTAAGCCAGAAAGTTGAAAGGGATAGAAATCAGCCCAAAAATGCTAATAAAATTACAATTTCAGAGCTGGAAACCACTCCTCTATTGTTAGATAGGCAGTACAATGCTCACCAGTCCCACTGGTAAGCAGTAGGACTTCCCTCTACCACAACAAGATCTGGATAGCTCTGAACACAGAAAATAAAGTCCTGAGACAAGCAAAGCCGGGATATGGACTGGCTAGGAAAGGTGGGAAATGAGCAAACAAGATAGTATTTTTAAGTGATTCATTCCTGTTTGTGTATAGACTTGTATTATTCATCTTAGATAGACAGCACTCCAGTTAAGCAACTTGTAATAATCTCTTAGTCACTGCTCACCCTCCTGCCCACAGTAGCAAGCAACTGGAACCATGAAGCTGCACTTTCCGAATGTTATTGCAGCCAACATGGTTAAAATAGGCAGCCTGAGACAAATGTTGCAATTGTCTCATGTTCACTGACAACCATCTACTACTTAAAGGGACACTCTCTTCTTGCAAAAACATTTCTTGCCTCGGAACAAAGCCTCAGCATCCAAGTTTTAATCCCTCCTTCTTCGCGATATTTCAATAATCTCACCCAATGGATCAACCACACAATCCCAGAGCTGCTCGTTTTCATAGGGGCGGACACACAGATCTTATGCATGCCCACTTTGGAAACATCATTGTTGCAGGAATCAATTAATTCCCTGTTGAAACCTCTCAGCATTTGAATTACATTCTTGTCATAAGCTCCCATACTTCTCGATGTGCAGAAAAGTACGCAAGACATCTGGGCAAAGACTAATATTATTGGGGGGCGTAAGTTGGCAAAAATAAAAACGTTTTTCACATAAACTAAACTTAGAACGTTCAATGAATAACCGGGATTAACTGTGCATTTCTCAAAAGAGATAAAGTCTAAAACTAAAATGTATGTCATTACTTTTAGTAAAGTCAGAAAACCACCAGTATTATGAAGAACATACCGAAGGTAGGAGGCAGAAATCTGAACATGAAAATCTGGATAGCTGTGAAGAACTCGTACAACAAAGGCATTGATCTGTAGACATTCAGGGATGGTTTTCTCCTTTGCAGATTTGTTTAATTTAGTTAGGAGCAAGGCATAACTTCTTTTGGGCAGTCATACGCCTCCTCTGTTTTTTCAGGACTACCGTGTGTCTGTGTTTTTTATATGAATTTCTGTCTATATGTGTATATATATATATATATATATATATATATATATATATATATATATATATATATATATATATGCACACACAGACATACACACACAAATATATATAAAATGTGTGTGTGTGTGTGTGTGTATATACTGTGTATATATACTGTGTGTGTGTGTGTGTGTGTGTGTGTGTGTGTGTGTATATATATATATATATATATATATATATATATATACACACACACACACACACATATATATATATATATATATATATATATATATATATATATATATATATAAAAAATGTATGTATATGTATAACTGTGTGTGTGTGTGTGTGTGTGTGTGTGTGTGTGTGTGTGTGTGTGTGTGTATTATGCAAAAGTACCTCACAAAGAGGATCCTAGGCCTTAAACACTTGTCCTATATGGACAGACTCAAAAAAAATCCCAACTATTTTCCGTCTCGTATCACCTACTTAAAGGCGATTTCTGCTTGACTTACAAATCCATGTCCGATCCAGCTCTGTTAGAAATACTGCATCTAAAGAAATCCCAATCCCTCTGCACTACACACTTCAGAGACCTCAACCTCATTACCACAATCAACAGAACAAGATGGAGAGACAGGTTCATAACCAAGAGACTGCTCATGCTATGGAATAGACTTGCCTTACATGTTAAACAGAGCACCTCACTGGCCCTCTTCAAAAGAAATCTCGATGAGTGGATGGGAAATAGAAAATTCACCCTGGGGATCACTCCAGTGGCTGTACTCGACAGAGGCACTGGGAACTAAGGTCAGGTGGCACGATGCCAGGGTAATCCTATGGTCTAGGCTTGTAAAGGCTCCAGGACCATTAGCCTAGTACACACCTATGAACCTATATATTGGTGTAGGTGTGTGTGTGTGTGTGTGTGTGTGTGTGTGTGTGTGTGTGTGTGTGTGTGTGTGTGTGTGTGTGTGTGTGTGTGTGTGTGTGTGTGTGTGTGTGTGTGTGTGTGTGTGTGTGGTGCAGCAGTTAGCACTGTCACCTCACAGCAAAAGGTTCTCCAGTTCAATTCTTGGCTGGGGTACCTACTGAGCAGAGTCTACATGTACTTCCTGCGATTTTGTGGGTTTCTTTAGGGTGCTCCAGTTTCCTTCCACATTCCAAAAACATGCAGTAGGTGGATTGGACACTCTAAATTGGCTGTCGGTGTGAGTATGTGGTATGATTGAACTACTGCAGCAGGGCTACCTGCCCATTGGTGTAAACCTTGGCTTGAGATGATTGTCACTTTTGAAGTGACACCCAGACCCCATGTGCAAAATGGGAAAAAGAATATATATATATATATATATATATATATATATATATATATATATATATATATAGTGGATATAAAACGTTTACACACCCCTGTTAAAATGTTAAAATGCCAGGTTTCTGTGATATAAAAAAATGAGACCACAATAAATAATTTCAAAACTTTTCCCACCTTTAATGTGACCTCTAACCTGTACAATTTGATTGAAAAACAAACCAATCTGTTAGGGGAAAAAATATAAAAAAAAAAAAAAACGTAATACACTGGTTGTATGTGTGCACACCCTTAAACTAATACTTTGTTGTGTGTGCACACCCTTAAACTAATACTTTGTTGAAGCACCTTTTGATTTAATTGCAGCATTCAGTGTTCTTAGTTACACACCTGCCATCAATTAAAGAGACTCTGATTGATCCCAAATAAAGTTCAGCTGTCCTATTAGGATTTTCCTGACATTTACTCAGTTGTCTAATATAGCAAAAGCCATGGTTTGCAGAGAGCTTACAAAGCATCAAAGGGATCTCATTGTTGAAAGGTATCAGTAAGAAGAAGGGTACAACAAAATTTTCACAGCATTGGATATACCATGAAACACAGTGAAGACAGTCAGCAAAAAGTGGAGAAAATATGGGACAGCAATGACTTTGCAAAGCACTGGACGTCCCTTCAAAATTGTTGAAAGGACTAGATGAAAACTGGTCAGGGAGACTGCCAAGAGGCCTGCAGCAACACTGAAGGAGCTGCAGGAATTTCTGGCAAGTACTGGTTGTGTACTACATGAGAACAATCTCCCGTATTATCCATACGTCTGGGCTATGGGGTAGGGTTGCAAGACAGAAGCCTTTTCTTGCAAAGAAAACATCCAGGCCTGGCTAAAATTTGCAAAACAATACATCGTCTCCCAAAAGCATTTGGGAAAATGTGTTAAGGTCTGATGAGACCAAGCTTGACCTTTTTGGCCACAACTCCAAAAGGTAGGTTTGACGCCAAAACAGCACTTTGCATCACCAAAAGAACACCATCCCCACAGTGAAGCATGGTGGTGGCAGTATCATGCTTTGGGGTTGCTTTTCTTCAGCTGGAACTGGGGCTTTAGGCAAGGTGGAGGGAATTATGAACAATTCCAAATACCAGTCACTTTTGGCCCAAAGCCTTCAGGCGTCTGCTAGAAAGATGAAAATGAAGAGGAATTTCACCTTTCAACACGACAGTGACCCCAAGAATACATCCAAATCAACAAAAGAATGACTTCACCAGAAGGAAATTAAAGTTTTGGAATGGCCCATCCAGAGGCCAGACCTAAATGCAATTGAAAATTGTTGGGTTGACCTGAAGAGGGCTGTGCACAAGGGATGCCCTCACAATCTAGCAGATTTGGAGTGCTTTTGCAAGTAAGAGTGGACAAATATTGCCAAGTCAAGATGTGCCATGCTGATAGACTCCTACCCAAGAAGACTGAATGCTGTAATTAAATCAAAAGGTGCTTCAACAAAGTATTAGTTTAAGGGTGTACACACTTATGCAACCAGCATATTGTATGTTTTTTTATTTTTTATATTTTTTCCCCTAACAGATTTGTTTGTTTTTCAATTGAATTATATAGGTTGTAGGTCAAATGAAATGTGGGAAAAGTTTTGAAATTATTTATTGTGGTCTCATTTTTTTAGATAAAAAAACTGGCATTTTAACAGGAGTGTGTAAACTTTTTATATTCACTGTACACACACACACACACACACACATATATATATATATATATATATATATATATATATATATATATATAAAAACACACACACACACACACACACACACACACACATACACATATATATATATATATATATATATATATATATATATATATATATATATATATATATATATATATATATAATGTGTGTGTTTGCAATCTGGTCCAGGAAGGAGGTTGTGTTTACAAAATCCAGGAGTCTCTGTGTCTGTACATTTGGTGTCATATGTAATACTCAGTTAATAGTGGGGTAATTAAAGTCACCCATAAATATCTATTAGTTTGGATTTTGAGCGTTTCCAGTAAGTTTAAATATATGTTGTGTTTTCTTGGTCTTGTATAGCTTGTAAGGAGGTGGTACTGGATTATGCCTATTGTGATTATAATATGTAGAAGCTCCAAGACTGGCGGTATATTTGTTTTTGATGTAAATTGGGACACCTTCACCTTTAGTCCTCGTCTGTGTAGTGGATAGTCTAAATGTATAGAAGGCATTATAACCGTGTACTGTCAGTGTGCTCTGCACAG
This sequence comes from Protopterus annectens, assembly GCF_019279795.1. NCBI lineage: Eukaryota > Metazoa > Chordata > Ceratodontiformes > Protopteridae > Protopterus > Protopterus annectens. Next base: position 88,106,239 of record NC_056737.1, read on the forward strand.
CTTTAAACCATATCTCAGTGATTGCATAGATATTTGCATTCTCTAAGGTTAGGATAGCTTCTAGGGAGTGATATTTTTGTTTAGATTTCTATTATTGAGCAGTAACACCTTTAGATTTTCTTGGTTTTGATTAGCTATTTCAGAAGTACTTTCAGTTTGGCATTAACTAACAAAAAAAGCACTATGCATGGAGGAAATTTTTTTAGCTAATATTTGAAAGCCTAGGAGGAGTGGTGGAGACCATCCCTGGCATAGCAGCATGGTCTCTTAACTATATCCTTCCACGCTGACCAGTATTGCATCTCATTGGAGTGACACCGGAAACGAAAACAATTATTAAAGTCAGTCATGTCATTTTTTCTTCATATTGTGGCATCATGCTTGTAGAAGGTAAAATGCTGCTTAATGCTGTTCTCATACTAGCCCGAGACACAAAGATTCTGAGACCTCCATGATGTCCCTCTTCATGTTGTCTAGGGAGGTACATCTCAGGTCATTTACACTCACATGGATTATGACTGAGTACTTGTGGTCCATCGACCTGCGTGCATTTGTAACATTGTGGATCCTGGCCCCTGATAAGCAACTGACCATAACTTTCTCTTTACTCAGCCTGGTGAGAGGAACATCAGTGTATCACACAATGGGGCATCCATTGACTAGAATGTTAGATTTTGTGGTGGCTTCTTGCCATATGGGGGTTAGAAGTAGAGGTTCCATGAGATGTGGCTGTATGGGTTGATGTGAGTGTTGTTTTGAATGTGTGAATTCAGGGTTGCTGAGGGAGTTAGTTATGTATACTTCACTAAGGAGGTCTTTGGGGTTTAGGTAGGTTACATTTAAATGCCTCATCATATACGGTTCTGTGTTTCTGCTTTGAGTTGTGTGTGATCGGTGCAGTGTGTATACTACTGGCAACCTTATTGACATTAGGAGTGCTTTTATGTGAGAGCTTTGCATCCAGTGACATTGTGTAAATACATCTCTTGCATACCATATCAATTTGTTTAATAATTAACTGGTTGTCTGTAAATATGAGGCAGTTTCTACATTACCTCAGGATGCCCATATCCACCAAGCTGGTAATAGATGTATTAGGAAAGTTCATATCCATGGCAACAGACCCTTTTTGTTGATTAGACGGTTGGAGAAATTTTATTTGTTTTGTTGAGTGCACTCAGTTTTTAATTGTAAACAGTTTTTGCAAAGGACTGCAATAAACGTGAGTTTTTTTTGGTAACAAGTTGGAGCATGACAAAAGGGGAAAAGTGGCTCACTCCTCTGATGTGGGAAATAGCTGCATATGTGTTAGCACAGTCTGTGTGTGTATGTATGTGCCATGTCTTTCAACTTTTTCTTGGAATTCTGGACAAAAAGAAAATATTTAGGGAAAAGGGGTACTCCTTAGTGGGTGCTATTCACTCAAAATAATTTCCAGATTTAGGTGGGATGGACCAAAAGTTAGAGAACAAATTACGTTTCCCCCAAATTTGGGAGAACTGAGGTGTGTGTGTATGCGTGTGTGATTCTGTTTGGGACCTTTATGATTAATGACTGAAAATTGATTACTTTTTGGATTCAATAAATTTAAATACATACACACATACACATAAATAAATGAAATATTTAGTTGCAAGGCTTCAATACCAAGATGGAGGAGGGTTACTAATGTTGATTTACATCTGCACAAAAACCCAGGGAATCCCCCCTTCCCCTCGCTGGCTGGAATTTTGTGTCATAACAAATGGTGATGGTAGGTAAAAGATAAAATGATGTGCTAATAGCTTGTGTTTGTATTGCACAGGTACCTGTTTGCACACATTTAAAGATCACCACTTGTGAATGTTCTTTGTCATTTAATGAGATTGCTTACTAAAGATGAGGACTATGCTAAGACAAATTTAGGTATGAATATGTTTTGGGAGTAAATAATTTAGACCTAACCTGGCTGAAAAAAATATATATCATAAATTGCAACTGACCTAGGTAATGCATTGTTGTTATTATTTTTTGTATGTTAATCAGGCAGTATAGAACACACCAGACTCCCATTAGTAGTTTAAGTAATACATTATTATTATTATTATTATTATTATTATTTGTATGTTAATCAGGCAGTATAGAACACACCAGACTCCCATTAGTAGTTTTTCCTGCTGGTAGATATAACAAGGTCAGAAAAATGAAACTCTGAATTAATCTGCAAAAGACAGAATGAAAATAACATTTGCTTTTCTTTGGGGAGGGGAAAACAACACACTTTTGAAAAATGGATTTGTTGTTTTTATTGGTTTAGTCCTAAATTCTTACATTTATCCAAACTGTTTATAAATGAAGCAAGTAAAGTACTGTGTTTGACATGTAAAGTCAGCGTGTTTCACAAATGTGGAATGCACTGGGTAACGTACTTTGCAAGCCTTCTGGAAATGTTGATGTGATAGTATTGGGTTACAACTCATTTTATTGTGGTGATGGTGATCTTAGAATACTGGGTCCTTCATAGCATGGAAATTGTAGTACACATGACCCACTCAGGAATGTGTAGGACACTTTGTAAAGAGACAAGTCTTTTAGTCTGTCAGAGTAGCATTTACTGAGACATGAGATCTTTTTTGTTGAGGAAACATTGATGTATTTTGAGCTGCTCTGAGTACTTTGTGAGGTATGTGCCAATGGGGCACTGTTTTCAATGTTGTGTTGTTGTGTCTTTTGGCTTTTCCCGGTTAGGGGTCGCCACAGTGGAACTCCGGTCTTTTACGTGCCGAATTGCCAGCCCTGGCGCACAACCTTCAACAAAGGTACGCCCATTCATGCATGTCTCCACACAGAAGACGCTCTAGCTGAGAATCGAACGTGACAACGTCTTGCTGTGAGGTGACAACGCTACCGCAGCACCACCACCGCGCAAGCTGAATAAAGAAGTAAGGGGAAAAAATTATATGATTTCAAACGGAGATTAAATTTAATTCATGGTACTTTGGAGAGTACAGCACACATCTATTTGTTGTTTTCATTATAGTTTCATGGGTTGGTACTAGGCTAATGGGCCATAGGGCCCATACAAGCCTAGCCATAACAATTCCCTGGATATTTCTTCCCAGGGTGGCTGACGTGATCCCCCGGGGTGAATTTCCTATCTCCCATCTAATCATCAAGGTTCCTTTTGAAGAGGCAAACGAAAAAGAGACCAGCACTCGGTGGCAGCAGGATAAAAAGTTGTATTTATTTTAGGTTGCAAAAGTCAACCTAACTAGATATGCACAAACCGGTTTTGGCTGTTAAAGCCTTTTTCAATGTGACTTGTTACTAGTACAAAAACATTTGATTCCAAAAACCCATATTACATCCTGGTTCTGCATTTATACCCACAACTTAAAGTGGTATTACCCATTTCAATTTTGTATACAGAGTACTTATGCAGTATGTTACATTGAAATATGATTGAACTGATTTTACTTTTTATACATATTTGAACATATTTGGTGAACATATTATTTGACATGCTTTTTAAATACATACTTATTTAGAACATGTTGTTAATCATGTTTTTGACCCATAATTTATTAAACATATTTTAAACCACTGATAATGCCTTACCTAATAAGGCTGCTGTAAACTATAGCCCTAAATGTTTACATATTTATATCATACTTAAAGGCAAAAATCAGATAATATGCCTATGTATAATATATAATTTTTTATGATAAGGCATATTATTGGTTTAACATGGTTATTTGATATTTGTAGATTGTAATGTTAGTATTGAAATGAAATGCGGACAAAAATCATATGATATCCATTTCCCTATGAAAATATGCACATATATATATTTATTTATTTATTTTATTTATTTATTTATTTTACATTTGTTGACCGGGCTAGTCCAGCTGGATACATATCCCTTTTCAGTAGAGGCCCGGGGAGAAAAGCTCCAGCATAATGGCAATACATGATGAGAACATGTTACATTTACAATATAAGAATAGGAATAACATAGATTTTATATAAGCACAAGTAGCAAAGTAACAGGTTAAACATACTAGTTGTATAGGATAAACACAGTGGAAATAATGGTCTAGGTCACTAATTATCAGGGCACATTAAGAGTACAGGAGATTTGATACGTTAGTCAGGTTCTGTGCATGGGCATAACCATTGTAGCTTAAGATGGTTTTTGAGGTTATTCTTGAACTGTTTATGTGAGGTCATGAGTCTAAGGGAGTTTGGCAGGGAGTTCCAAGGCTTTCCAATGGAGTTGGCATACAGGGCATCACCACCCGAGTTCTTAGATTTAATCGTTAAGATCTGGACATTATTAGCTGATCGAAGGGAGTTTAGGTTGGAGTAGGGGGTCAAAATACTACACAGTGAGGGAGTTCTGTCTGGATGGTGGATAATTTTAAAGGCTTCTGTGAGTTGGTTAAGTTTGAGAAGACTGGGCAGTTCCAACCAACCGAGGTTCCTAAGGTTAAGGCAGTGGTGGGTGCGATATGGGGAACCTGTTATGAATCTAGCAATATGGTTATAAGCAAGAGAGAGCATGTTAAGTTCACGTTTATTGAGGAAAGAAAGAACTGGGGAGGCATATAGTAGGGTGGAGAGGAGATGCGTTCGGGCAATAGTTAGTTTGGTAGAGGGGGTTAAGTTTTTATTCTGTACATGGATCCAAGTTTTTTGTTAACCGATTTAATGGTTTGGGTAATGTGGATGTCAAATTTAAGCTTATGGTCAATGGTAACACCTAGTAATTTGGTACTGGTGACAGGGGCTATGATGGTCCCATTGATGGATTTAACATGGAAGGTTGTAATGTTAGTATTTGGGAGTTCGTTGCCAAGGGGTGTGTTGGCGTTGGGGAAAAATAGGAGTAATTTAGTTTTTGTTGGATTGAGTAGGAGTTTCAAGTCAGTGAACCATTTCTCAACTAAAGTAAAACAGAGTTGAGTAGTTGTTTGGAGTTTTGAGAGGGAGACATCGGAGCAGATCAGAGTGGAGTCATCAGCATATTGTATGCAGGTGGATTTGGGGATGACTGAGTGAAGGTCGTTTATGAAGATGGAAAACAGAAGAGGACCAAGTATGGAGCCCTGAGGAACACCAATGGTATTTGGGAGCAGGTCTGATAGTTTGTTTTGCCACAGGACAGCTTGTTGCCTACCAGTGAGGTACGCCTTAAACCAGCTTAGTGCTGGGGTGTTCAGATGTAGGCTTTCTAGGGTATTAAGTAGGAGTTGGTGATTGACCATATCGAACGCTTTCGATAGGTCAAGAAAGAGGGTGGAGGATATTAGTTTGTTGTTACGATTGTTATTAATGGAGTCTACAAAGGAAAGGAGGGCAGTGGTTGTACTGTGGTGGGGGCGAAAGCCATGTTGGGAGTTAGATAAGAGACGATTAAGGGTTAAGTAGTGAAGAAGTTGTTTGTGAACACATCTTTCCATAATTTTCGCTATTGGGGACAGGATTGCTATTGGCCTGTAGTTGGATGTTTCAGTGGAGGTACCTCCTTTATGAAGAGGGATGATATAAGAAATCTTCCAAGAAGAGCGGATGCAAGCTTCAGTTATAGTTCTATTGATCAGGATGGATATGGGGTAGGCGATGGCTTCGGATGCTATTTGTAAGTATTCCGCTGGGAGGTGATCAGCCGCCAGGGTGGTTGGTTTAAGTTTTTTTAAGAGGGTACAAATATAGGAGGAAGATACAGGGTTTAGGTTAAAGGAGGTATGGGTAGCTTCATGAGGTTGAGAGGTAGGTGGGGCAGTGGAGGTTAGTTGACCGGCAAGTGATTGGATAGTATCGAAGAAGGAGTTAAAGGTGTTGGCTATTTCCTCTGCATCTTTCCCGATGTGCTTCTCAGGGGTTGGGGTAGTAGTTTTACCTGGGTGAAGGAGGTTGTTAAATCCTGCCCAGAACTTCTTTGGATTGTTCTGGTGCTTATTCTGGAGGTGGCAGAAGTATTGTTTTTTGTCCTGGGTAGTGGCTGTTTTGGTAGTGTTTCTTAGCTGTTGAAATTTAATGCGATCTTGGGGGGTTTTAGTGGCTCTCCATTTGTCCCAGGCCTGGTCTCGGAGTTTCATTTTGGTTTTGGTTTCTCTAGTTAGCCAAGGTGCTATACGTATTTTGGATCTGATTAGTCTGTTTGGGGCATGTGAGTCAAGTATCCTAAGGAATGTATCGTTGAAGTAGGAAACACTCTCTTCTAGGGGTAGAGTTTTTAAAATGGACCAGTTGCAGGATTTTAGGTCTGCAAGGAATAGTTGTGGGACAAAGTTCTTTTTGTTTCTAATTAGTCTATATAAGGGGGGGTTAGTAGTTGGGCATTTATGTTTAATAATATAGGTAATTAGGTGGTCACTGAGGTCGCTGGGAAGGGTCCCAGTGGTATAGTTGATTGAATCTTTATTGGTAAGGATCCAGTCGATGGTGGTTTCTTTTTGGTGAGTATTGCCAAGTCTGGTTGGGGATAGTATATTTTGGGAAAAGCCATGTAGGTTAATAGGTTGTGGGGTTGTATGGGTAGAACAAAGGGACCAGTCTATATTGACATCCCCAAGTACTATGGTTTCTTTTGGGTAACTAGTGGCTAGCCAGGACAGGGTTTGCTCCAGATTTTCTGTGTTATTCCCTGGTGGGATATAAATTACAATGAGGTTGATGCATTTTTGAGTGTTTAAGCATAACTTTAGGGCAATAAGTTCTAAATTAGAGATTATGGGAGGTTGTATTGGGTTCCTAATGATATTCAGGGTATTCCTAAACATAACAGCTATACCTCCACCCTGTTTCTTTACACGGTCGGCCCTGAAGATATTATACCCGGGTGGGAGAATCTCTTCATCCTTAGTGGTGGGTTTTAGCCATGTTTCAGTTAGACACATGATGTCAGGGGAATGAGTAGCTAACATAGCGTGCAGGTTGTGAACCTTGTTGTTAATGCTTCTTAGGTTCAGATGTAGTACTAGAAGGGAGTCAGTAGAATTACGAGCTAAATTAGAGGGGTTAGAGTCTGGGACAGTAGTGGGACCTGGATTGGGATGGATATCGCCATAAATGGTAATACGATTTTTCAGGTAAATTAATAGTCTTTGTAGTTTAAATAGTAATTTGAGGTTATTTTTATTATTTGAAATTTTAGGGTGATGAAGGGTGAGTTGGACTATGTTGGGGGATTTTGTTTTAACAGTGTTGGGCGTTGGTGGGACAGATATGGCAGAAAGATTAGTATGGCAGTTGGTGTAGCGCTTAGGGAGGGAGAATCCTATGAGAGTTTGGTTTTCATACTTTGTTAAAAAATAGGCAATAAGGAGTAGTAGTGTTGTTGAGAGGGGGGGTGATAGTATAAGTGAATTTGGCCATGGTGTAAGAGGGGAAAGTGTACTGGGAAGGGGAGAGACTTTAGTTTTACCTTTAGAATTGGGGGAGGGCCTAGAGGTGGGAGGAGTAGTGAGGAAATTGAAGGGGCGTTGGGTTTGCAAAGGGGAACGTGGGAGGGGTTATCTATTCCTATAAATGTAGAGGTACTGGGGGCGGGTGGGGTATGGGGGCAGGGAGGGGAGCGGAGCGGAGCCCGAGCGAAGCGAGGGCGAAGCGGAGCGGGGCATACACCGCCAGGAGTTCTCAGGGTCTTAGAGCCAGCAATAGGTGAGTGCAATATTCATATATATATATATATATATATATATATATATATATATATATATATATATGTGTGTGTGTGTCCACATATATTTTGTGTTTTTTGGCCTGTTGTTGGTTCTCTTAATTTGATCTAATGTATGTGGAAATAGACTGATTGGATATTTACCTGCCTAATAATTATGGTGTAGTATAATAATGCCTATATCATGTAGGGCACCATTGGACTATCCCTCATGTACTTGGTATTCGTTTAATCCTGGCTTAAAAAAAGCCCCCAGGGTGGTGCTCCACTTGTTCTCCATGTTATTGAGTTTAGTGTGCCACCCCATCTTGAAATTCCTATGTAGTTGGATTTTGTCTATTATGGTAAACCTAAATGATGCTCCTGTGTGTTGTTGAGTGTGTTTGTATAAAGCATTGGTTATTTTTCTATTTCTGATTGAGCTCAGATGTTCACTAATCCTAATTCTAATAGGCCTAGAAGTCTGCCCAACATAGAAAGCAGAACAAGAGCATTGGGCCAAATATATCACCCAATCTGAACTGCAATTTCCAAAAGTTTTTATGTTAAATACCTTTGGTGTATTCTTACTGGTGAATTCTTTGGTTTTCCAAATATATTGGCATGAACTGCAGTGTCCACAGGGGTAACAACCAGCTAAAGCATCACCAAATAATGTGGTTTGATGTTTAATTCCCTGGTGTAAACCTTTTATAGTGTGTTAACTGGGATTGAATTGTGCGTCCCCTGCGATAAGAAAAAGCGCAGGTTTCAGGAAGGATATCATGAAGAAATGAATTTGACTGTAATATATGCCAATGTTTATTAACAATTTGTCTGAACCAGGATGTGTTATTGCCATACGTGGTGACTACTCTGATTGGTTGCCTACCCTGCTTAGAGACTTCTCTGGATCTATTATATTTGAGAAGATCATGTCTGCCCTTGGTTTCTAACTGTTTGACTGTTTTATTTAAATGATTGAAATTGTATCCTCTGTCCACAAATCTGGTTGTTAATTCTTGTGTTTGACTGGAATATTCTGTTGTAGTTGAACAAATCCTTTTCAGGAGCATGTATTGTGATTTGGGGATGTTATTGATAATGTGGCGGGGATGAGAACTAGTTGCATGGAGAATGGTGTTATATTGTGGAAATTTTCTGTGTATTGTTGTTGCTAAAGTGTGATCCGGTAATCTTTTAATGGCCACGTCCAAAAACACCATCTCATTATATCCAATGTTGACCATGAATTGTATGTCAAATGGGTTGTTATTGAGATAATCCACAAATTTAAATAGTACCTCCTTGCTACCCCGCCACACCAACCAACAATCATCCAAGTACCTGCGCCATATGTCCATGTATTCCATATAAATATTCCGCTGAGCATCATATATGAAGGTTAGTTCATAATACCCCATAAATAAATCAGCATAAATTGGGGCAAAAGATGCCCCCATAGCTGTCCCTTTGATTTGCCAAAAGGGGTTACCTTCAAAATAAAAGATGTTTTTTTGTAATATAAATTCAGTTAACTTGATCAAAAAGTTGTTAAATCCTGTTGAATATAGGTTTGATTCTTTTAACCAATGTGTAACTGCCAAAATGCCAGCTTTATGTGGGATACTTATATATAAAGATGTTACGTCTAATGTACATAGAAGCCAGTCCTCGTCCAGTTGAGAATCTTCAATAATATTCAAGAATTACGTTGTATCTTTGACCATTGGCAATCTTCTTCTTCTTCTTTCGGGTTTTCCCGGTTAGGGGTCGCCACAGCGGATCACCTTGTCCGCACATTGATTGGCAGTGGAGTTTTACAGTGTCGAGTTGCCAGCCCGGCGCCCAACCTTCCACAGAAGGCACACTCACACGCACACCTAGGGCCAATTTAGAGTGTCCAATCCGCCTGAAGCATGTCTTTGGGTTGTGGGAGGAAACCGGAGCACCCGGAGGAAACCCACGCGACCACAGGGAGGACACGCAGACTCCGCACAGAAGGCACCCCAGCCGAGGATCGAACCGGAGAACCTCTTGCTGTGAGGCGGCAATGCTAACCACTGCACCACCGTGGCCGCCCATCTTTGACCATTGGCAATAATGGTTTTAAATATTCAGTCAGAAAAGCAGATAAAGGAAGAGAAAGAGTAAGAGAACCACAACCTGACACTATAGGTCTACCTGGTGGATTCATAAGATCTTTATGTGTCTTAGGTATTAAGTAGAGGTATTGTGGCATCGGTTCTGAGACTTTGAGTTGATTGGCCACTTGTGAGGTGATGATATCTTCTTCCACGGCTAAATCTATAAATGAATCTATATCTGTTTTGAAATTGGGAGTTGGATCCACTACCATCTTAATATAAAACTGAGTTTGGGATAACTGTTTCAATGCCTCTGCCTTATATTTTGAGTGGTCCATAACCACAATACCTCCACCTTTATCTGCAGATGTAATCACAATATTTCTGTTTTGTTGTAATTCCTTAAGAGCCTCACGTTCTTGTTGATTAAGATTGTTACGACAACTATCCGTATTTTTAGAAAAATGTAAATATTTCAAAACACACTCCTTGAATATAGACACGTTTGTCCATTGGTGGTATAAATGAAGATTTTCTAAACCTGAAACCAATAGATCTTTGAGAGTTGGTTTCATCTGAAAAGAATAACTTTAAATTAAGTGTTCTACAAAAATTATTAATGTCATCCACTAATAAATGTTCAGACACCGGTGTAGTGGGTACAAAATTAAGGCCTTTATTTAACACCTTGTATTGAGTTTCTGTAAGTACCACTGATGAAATATTCAGTACATTGTTTACTGTGTCGTTAGTTTTTTCAAAAGTGTTTGTAAATTGGTTGTACCCATTTCTGCACTTGTGCTTCCTCCCTGCCCTACGTTTGTTACCCCTAAAGGGATGGATTGCTTTCTTTTGGCCACTGGGGACGCCTGGTTGGAAGAAACATCACCTTCTGTAGTAGATGAAAAGTCATCATCAGAAGTGAAATAAGTTCTACTTTCATGTTTTTTTAAAATGGGTCTAGGTCTTTTTCTGCCCCTGGGTGGTTTGTATGTGGCCTCATTGAACCTCACGTTCTTTGAAGTCACAAAGGGTATTCCTTTTTCATAACCCCCTAAATCTCTATTGAATTTCTGTATTTTTCTTTTCTTAAGATCTGCTTCTATGTTGTTTAATTCCTTAGCTAGTTGGGATAACTGGTCCTGATAATAATCAGTATCAGAAAAAGTTTTGGCTTCTAAACAGGTTGTTTGTAATTCTTTGGTGAGGGTTTGAATGTTTCTTTCGTAATATTTGGTGAGACTTTCCACAAATAACATCGATGCCTGATGTTGGGCCATAGCCCAATCCTGCCTTAATTCGTTATCAATGTTTGCAACTAAAGGTTGCAGCTTGATACAGAGTCCTCTTGGTGTTATATCTTTAATTTTGTATGCTTTAAACAACTTTAAATGCCATATATTTGTTCTGAGGGCTTTCATTTGTCTTTGTAACTTTGAAAAAATATTTGCACATTTTTCTTTAAGATTAATAGTAATATCAGTCATAGACACCTGACCTGTATTGAGTCCAAAAACTTCTAGATTATCCTTATCTGCCGATAGGCCTTTAAGGATATCATTTAGATCCATATTCAGTATCAGGGTATAAACTATCCTGTTATTTCTTTACAAAAAGTATATGTATATGTATATGCCTTATGTGTTTCCAACACAAGCATACAAAATTAAAGATATAACACCAAGAGGACTCCGTATCAAGCTGCAACCTTTAGTTGCAAACATTGATAACGAATTAAGGCAGGATTGGGCTATGGCCCAACATCAGGCATCGATGTTATTTGTGGAAAGTCTCACCAAATATTACGAAAGAAACATTCAAACCCTCACCAAAGAATTACAAACAACCTGTTTAGAAGCCGAAACTTTTTCTGATACTGATTATTATCAGGACCAGTTATCCCAACTAGCTAAGGAATTAAACAACATAGAAGCAGATCTTAAGAAAAGAAAAATACATAAATTCAATAGAGATTTAGGGGATTATGAAAAAGGAATACCCTTTGTGACTTCAAAGAACGTGAGGTTCAATGAGGCCACATACAAACCACCCAGGGGCAGAAAAAGACCTAGACCCATTTTAAAAAAACATGAAAGTAGAACTTATTTCACTTCTGATGATGACTTTTCATCTACTACAGAAGGTGATGTTTCTTCCAACCAGGTGTCCCCAGTGGCCAAAAGAAAGCAATCCATCCCTTTAGGGGTAACAAACGTAGGGCAGGGAGGAAGCACAAGTGCAGAAATGGGTACAACCAATTTACAAACACTTTTGAAAAAAATAACGACACAGTAAACAATGTACTGAATATTTCATCAGTGGTACTTACAGAAACTCAATACAAGGTGTTAAATAAAGGCCTTAATTTTGTACCCACTACACCGGTGTCTGAACATTTATTAGTGGATGACATTAATAATTTTTGTAGAACACTTAATTTAAAGTTATTCTTTTCAGATGAAACCAACTCTCAAAGATCTATTGGTTTCAGGTTTGGAAAATCTTCATTTATACCACCAATGGACAAACATGTGTCTATATTCAAGGAGTGTGTTTTGAAAGATTTACATTTTTCTAAAAATACGGATAGTTGTCGTAACAATCTTAATCAACAAGAACATGAGGCTCTTAAGGAATTACAACAAAACAGAAATATTGTGATTACATCTGCAGATAAAGGTGGAGGTATTGTGGTTATGGACACTCAAAATATAAGGCAGAGGCATTGAAACAGTTATCCCAAACTCAGTTTTATATTAAGATGGTAGTGGATCCAACTCCCAATTTCAAAACAGATATAGATTAATTTATAGATTTAGCCGTGGAAGAAGATATCATCACCTCACAAGTGGCCAATCAACTCAAAGTCTCAGAACCGATGCCACAATACCTCGACTTAATACCTAAGACACATAAAGATCTTATGAATCCACCAGGTAGACCTATAGTGTCAGGTTGTGGTTCTCTTACTGAACCTTTATCTGCTTTTTTGACTGAATATTTAAAACCATTATTGCCAATGGTCAGATCACGTATCCAAGATACAACGCAATTCTTGAATATTATTGAAGATTCTCAACTGGACGAGGACTTGCTTCTATGTACATTAGACGTAACATCTTTATATACAAGTATCCCACATAAAGCTGGCATTTTGGCAGTTACACATTGGTTAAAAGAATCAAACCTATATTCAACAGGATTTAACAACTTTTTGATCAAGTTAACTGAATTTGTATTACAAAAAAACATCTTTTATTTTGAAGGTAACCCCTTTTGGCAAATCAAAGGGACAGCTATGGGGGCATCTTTTGCCCCAATTTATGCTGATTTATTTATGGGGTATTATGAACTAACCTTCATATATGATGCTCAGCGGAATATTTATATGGAATACATGGACATATGGCGCAGGTACTTGGATAATTGTTGGTTGGTGTGGCGGGGTAGCAAGGAGGTACTATTTAAATTTGTGGATTATCTCAATAACAACCCATTTGACATACAATTCACGGTCAACATTGGATATAATGAGATGGTGTTTTTGGACGTGGCCATTAAAAGATTACCGGATCACACTTTAGCAACAACAATACACAGAAAATTTCCACAATATAACACCATTCTCCATGCAACTCGTTCTCATCCCCGCCACATTATCAATAACATCCCCAAATCACAATACATGCACCTGAAAAGGATTTGTTCAACTACAACAGAATATTCCAGTCAAACACAAGAATTAACAACCAGATTTGTGGACAGAGGATACAATTTCAATCATTTAAATAAAACAGTCAAACAGTTAGAAACCAAGGGCAGACATGATCTTCTCAAATATAATAGATCCAGAGAAGTCTCTAAGCAGGGTAGGCAACCAATCAGAGTAGTCACCACGTATGGCAATAACACATCCTGGTTCAGACAAATTGTTAATAAACATTGGGATATATTACAGTCAAATTCATTTCTTCATGATATCCTTCCCGAAACCTACGCTTTTTCTTATTGCAGGGGACGCACAATTCAATCCCAGTTAACACACTATAAAAGGTTTACACCAGGGATTAAACATTAAACCACATTATTTGGTGATGCTTTAATTGGTTGTTACCCCTGTGGACACTGCAGTTCATGCCAATATATTTGGAAAACCAAAGAATTCACCAGTAAGAATACACCAAAGGTATTTAACATAAAAACTTTTGGAAATTGCAGTTCAGATTGGGTGATATATTTGGCCCAATGCTCTTGTTCTGCTTTCTATGTTGGGCAGACTTCTAGGCCTATTAGAATTAAGATTAGTGAACATCTGAGCTCAATCAGAAATAGAAAAATAACCAATGCTTTATACAAACACACTCAACAACACACAGGAGCATCATTTAGGTTTACCATAATAGACAAAATCCAACTACATAGGAATTTCAAGATGGGGTGGCACACTAAACTCAATAACATGGAGAACAAGTGGATCACCACCCTGGGGGCTTTTTTTAAGCCAGGATTAAATGAATATCAAGTACATGAGGGATAGTCCAATGGTGCCCTACATGATATAGGCATTATTATACTACACCATAATTATTAGGCAGGTAAATATCCAATCAGTCTATTTCCACATACATTAGATCAAATTAAGAGAACCAACAACAGGCCAAAAAACACAAAATATATGTGGACATATATATATATATATATATATATATATATATATATATATGCATATTTTCATAGGGAAATGGATATCATATGATTTTTGTCCGCATTTCATTTCAGTACTAACATTACAATCTACAAATATCAAATAACCATGTTAAACCAATAATATGCCTTATCATAAAAAATTATATATTATACATAGGCATATTATCTGATTTTTGCCTTTAAGTATGATATAAATATGTAAACATTTAGGGCTATAGTTTACAGCAGCCTTATTAGGTAAGGCATTATCAGTGGTTTAAAATATGTTTAATAAATTATGGGTCAAAAACATGATTAACAACATGTTCTAAATAAGTATGTATTTAAAAAGCATGTCAAATAATATGTTCACCAAATATGTTCAAATATGTATAAAAAGTAAAATCAGTTCAATCATATTTCAATGTAACATACTGCATAAGTACTCTGTATACAAAATTGAAATGGGTAATACCACTTTAAGTTGTGGGTATAAATGCAGAACCAGGATGTAATATGGGTTTTTGGAATCAAATGTTTTTGTACTAGTAACAAGTCACATTGAAAAAGGCTTTAACAGCCGAAACCGGTTTGTGCATATCTAGTTAGGTTGACTTTTGCAACCTAAAATAAATACAACTTTTTATCCTGCTGCCACCGAGTGCTGGTCTCTTTTTCATTTGGTTATTCATGGTTTGGACCATGCACCAATAGTCCTATGTGCGTGCCTTGGTTCCTTTTGAAGAGGGCCAAAGAGGTGCACTGTTTGACATGTATGGGTAATCTATTCCATAGTATGGGAGTCTCTGGGTCAGGAACCTATTCCTCCAGCATGTTTTATTCATTGTGATGACAAAGTTTGGATCCCTGGAGCATGTGGCTCTGAGGGTTTGGGATTTATTTAAGTATAGCATGTCCAACAGCTCTGGGTTTGACATGGCCTTGTATGTTAAGCAGAGATCGTCTCTGAGTAGACGATATGCAACAGAGTATAGTTGGAGTTTTTTAGACAGTCAGCATAGGGCATCTGCTTTAGGCCTGTGATTCTTTAGTGAGGTATGTCTGCAGCCTTTCCAGTTGTTGCAGATGTCCTGAGAGGTACATACCAAATGGGGCATTGTATTCTATAATGGGTCTAATGAGGGATGAGTACAGTGGGACAATGACCTCCTTTTTTCTGGATGAAAAGCCCTTAGTGATGAGATATGCCACATGGAAGGATTTCCTGACTGTTGTGGCGATGTGGTTATCGAAGGTGAGACCACTGTCCGCCTGTGTCCCTAATCTCTTATCACACTTCCGGTGTTTAGTGTACTGCCACCTATGTGGCAATTCATGGATACATGGTCTTTCCCAAAGGGGATAACTATACATTTCTTGGCAGCTTGAGTCCATGGCTCTGGCACCAAGCATCTGTTTCTGTAAGGGCCTTTTGTAGAATATCCACATCATTTAGGGATTCAATAATTACATATTGAAATAAACAATTAAATGTTTGTTTACAGCTACCTTGTTATATGTGTTTATTGTTGGTACTCTTACAGCACATAAAACACAGTAGTGAGTATTCAGAAATGAAAACAGCACAGTGTGTAAAGCTAAACTATATAGTCAGTGTTAACATGTAGGCAATGTGCAATTCAGAGATATCTGTATCACAGTCATGGTCATATGAAAATTGGAGTGGTCAGTAGTATATATTAGTAACTATTTAATGACATTAAAATAAGATGGCTTATAAAAATACATTCATCGATAAACTGATGTTTTTGTCTGCAGATATATTCTGCATGCAGCATGCACATTTGTAAGATACCTGGTAATTATATAGTAGTTTGATAAGTTCATAGGTATATACTATGATTGCAGTTTAAAAGACCATTGATAAGCATAGCCAGCTAAGTCTGAGCACTGCTGAGTGAGTTAAGCTCCATGGTCAAGAAACACCGTGTTATATACCCCAAAGAGGATTTATGATTTCCAGGCTATTTATTCAGAATATTACTGAATACAGACCATGTATAGTATTGCTTGACATGCATAGGAAGTTTATTCAAGAAGTGTAGGATTCCTTGGGATAGAAATCTGTTGTGCCAGCCATGTTCCATTTATGTGCCTATAAAGGACAGTCTTTGTTGTGGGTGTTCATGGTGGTGTGCATGTTGCACAGCTGTAAGAGGTCAAGTAGGGTGGAATGGGCCATGTACCCTACTGATGGACAATACTCTGTCTGCTTAAGAACGGAATACAGAGCAAGAACTCAAAACTGCCATTTAAATCCATGACACAAGTATCACCATGAATAGTAGGCAACAGTAAGGATTTTGGAAAGGTGTGCAGCTTAGTTAACTGTGTGGCCTCAGTGTAAATATCATAATTTGGGCTTTAACACAAATTTTACATATTATACCTTTGGTACCACAATACATCGCAGGTAATTTCAGTATGTTCCAGAAGGTGATTTATAAGACAGGTGTTTCCATTCACATGGAAGAGCACCAGTGAGGTTCCAGGTGATAAAACATGCAGGAAGCTCCAGTCAACAAAAGGTAATGTTGGAAGGTACAACGTGTGTCTTACAGGTTACACCCCGGCTCTGCAAATAAAAGACAACAATATTAGGCATGGTAGAAGAGGTTATTTTTCAGCTGTATTTCATAATGGTTATACTTCCATCTTCCTAATTTCTTGATGTTCTCTCATCATGTCCTTGCCCACTGCACATGAGAAGTTGCCACTATGCTAAATGAGCATGGAATCTAATTGAACGTGGGGTATATATTTGGGATCCAAGCTTCATCACTACACTATTTTCATCAATACAGCCCTCACCTGAAGCTGGATAAGCAGGGCACCCTTCTCATGGCAAGAAAACTGCTCCTTCTTAAGTACCAGTCCATGATGAAACTGTTTGAGTGGACTTCTGTGTTGGAAGCACAGTGTTTGGTAATGTTGTAAGCACAGTACTATATTCCATTCTGTGGCCCTTAAGCCTGTAGCCAGCCGCTAGTTCTTTACATCTTGATCGGTCATAGGTTGCTCCTATTTATCATTAGAATAGTCTTCTTTTGACCAGCTAAATGCTCCACATAGGGATGATAAACAACAGGGTATGAAAAACAATCTGTTGTATTACTGACGACATGTATTTTGGAGTTTGTCCCATAAGGCTCACACTGCCTCCCTATGGCTTTGTGCAGCCAGCTGCTAGCTTGCCAGGTGTAATGCTGCTTTCAACTTATTTTAATCAGACTAAAAGTCACAGGGTGTGTGCCCTCCATTGTTGTACTGCTATGAGCCATACAACTGGACTTCATTGCACCTCCCTAGTGTCTCTAAAGTGCTGTAGTACCCTTCTGTAAGCCACCTAACTACCTGTACTGAGGGTGCTTCTTATCTGTTATTCTCATATGTCCACTGATACTTTGAAGGAATATGTACCCACACTGGTACTGGTGCTGTTTCCAGTGTCACTCTCTTGAACTGAGCCCACTGTGAAAGCAACATAGTATAATGTCCAATTATTCTTCACCTCACCCTTTTTGCTCATTGCCCCCTTGTTAAACTACACATTTGTTGTCCGATTATGAGTTGGGAGTACCTTGTTTGCCTTCTAGTTGTTTATCCAGGAAGAACTCCAACTCTGTAATGGCAAATTAATGTCTACATGTTATTACTATTGGCCACCTGCTGCTAGCTTGCACCCTCCTAAGCCTCCCCCCACAAAATTCTTATGGATATGGCAACAGTTATCCTAAAAAACTACAGTGCAGTCTGACAGTGTGCCACCACTCAAGTAAGATTATTATCTGTAAAAATGTAGATGACTGAAGGCAAGTATACTCTTGTTACTTGCTAGGTTCATAGGTGGTTACTATCTGCACACTGATAGAAAAATATAGGGAAATATAGAGACTACAGTTGCCGCCTCAGCTTTGAAATGGTAAGCAGTGTAACTCTCCTGAAGTCAAATATTCAAGAAAGGAGTGGAAGTTCCAAACATTTTACCACAATGCAGGATAGAAAAAATAAGTAAATTCAGTTGGACGGAATCAGTATTATACAGACAGTTACTGTGTGAATCCTGAAGGGTGTCAGTTAATGGGAAAATACTTTTAGTACAGTAGCAAGATTCAATTTCAAAGTTGTCTGACATGTTTTTTTTTTTTTTTGGAATATTATAAGATTTTATTCTTCTAGAATCTTAGGACACTTGCAACTCAGTGGGTTTGTTAAAAGATGCAAAGGTCCAAAGCAATGCTATCTTCTGAAATGATGGGAGACTGTCTTAGAAATGTATGTCTGCATGAGTAAATGTACTAATAAGCAACACTGTTACTAAACATATGAAAAGTAATTACCAGTGAATGGAAAAAAGCATGCAGCAACAAGCATGAAACAAAAACAAACAAAATAAAATACAATTGCCTAGGCTGGGATAATCATTCCACTAAGTTTTATAAAAAAACAAGCACATACTAAAGATGTAATTTAGATCTGAGTGTGACTAGATAGTGTCTCTGGCTGAGTCTAAACCAGCCATTCAGCTAATAGACTATGGGTGGGGGAAGGAAAATACAAAAGAACAAATGGTGAACTATTAGCAGTTCCTAATAATAACTATCTCACACTGAAGTCTGTGACATCTGACCTGCAGTATCAGTATGCTAATAAGCTTCTCTGAAAATCCTGCCTCTGTGTAAACATGTCACTTACACTGCACTAAAAGGTAAACAAAGTACTCCAGCAAGCAACTGATTTTAGAAACAAAATAATGCCCCTTTAAAAGTATTGCATTATTGCTGTGCTTGCTAGAGTAGCAGCAGCAGTCAGGTCATGAAATGCCTGAAAGGCTCATTTTTTCAATGGATAAAATGCACAGATTAAACTAATGAATGGCTCACATGGAGGGCTGTTCTGAGTACAACTGCAATTTGTGATGGAATGTGGCTAACACCTAAGAGACTTCCTGCAGGCAATCTTCCCCCACCCCCCTCAGCCAAAGGTGAGCATGCTCAAAAAGGCAAACCTGAAATGTAAACAAAGGCTGAATCAAAACAAAAAAATCCCTGGGATTGTCCCTTTAAGCTCCATTATAGCAGTTTTAAGTGAATATAAATATATGCCTGTGTAATCCTCTTCCTCCCTTATCAGTAGCCACTTAGTACTATAAATCTACCATTATTATATTTTGTATCTTCTTCTATCACTATTGGAGCTCCTCTTGCAATTAATATAAGTACTCCTGTTTTCCTTTGTCCCAGGTATTCTGCTGAATAACCACCCTAAAAACCTTTCTTTATAAAAGTCACATGTTCAGTTTTCTCCAAGTGTGTCTCATGTAGCATAGCTATTTGCACTCTACATTTTTAATATAGTTCAGTACTCTTTCTTTTTTGTTTATGTTTGTGAGACCATTGACATTTAATGACATTACAGAAAGCATCATTGTATTAAAAATTTATTATTCTCACCGTTATGTATAACAGCTTTTTGGTTAAATGTCTAGTTCCAGATTTTGTGTTACATGCATACACTGTTTGGCAGGTTGAACTTTTATACAGTTGTTTCTTGTCATATCCATTTGAGCCTATGTCACATCTTACAATTTTTTTTGTTTTATTCAATTAAAAAAAACAAAGACACCACAAATACCACCCCTAGAGCCTATTAACTTAATACTACCACACAAAATTGTGTACATCTTCAAAGACTGAAGTTTTACCCTTCTAATAGGAACAAATGCCCAAAACTGACAGCCATACTCACAGACTTGAGTTAACCTAAAACAAAGGTTTTCCATG
Organism: Protopterus annectens; assembly: GCF_019279795.1. Lineage (NCBI taxonomy): Eukaryota > Metazoa > Chordata > Ceratodontiformes > Protopteridae > Protopterus > Protopterus annectens. The sequence continues at coordinate 88,126,458 of NC_056737.1, forward strand.
CTAAGATGCATGATGAAGACTGTGTTTCTACTAAGAACTGTCTGGTTTTGTCTTATCTTTATAGCTCTCTCAACTGGGTAAATACCTGTCCTGAATGCTTTCAGAGAACATTATCCCATAGCCAATTTCTCTTTATCAGATTGTATCTGTGGAGACATGAGGACCAGATACAGAATTGCTGCTAAGCATACATTTGTTTGAAAAAAAAGCCTTTTAATATTCAATATTCTTTTTCATTTACTTGCTTTCTCTTGAAACGTGTTACTAGATCAAGCTAAGGGCCTTAATCCAGTCACAACCCCATGCAAGAATGAGAAAAAGCAAATTCATTTTTCTTTTTTCATGCTGTTTTAACAAGACTTTTATTTTTACATTGCAGTGCCCACATATCTTAAAACTGAAGGAGAAAGAGAGAAGGGAGAAAAAAAACAGGAACACTTGTTTACAATAGTAAACCCATTATACTTCAAACAACTGAGAAAACTTTATTTTATAGCATGCAAAGAAAATCGTACACTATAAAAACAGTACTATTAAGAAAATTTTTTGTTTTACTTACAGTGAGCTTTGTCCCTCCTCTTCTACTCCCCTAAAAAGAAGATATGTCTTACCATAACAGTTCATCTGTGTTGCAGATCTTTGTTCATTCATTACAAATAGGACTTCAGTTCCATCCTTGGAACCAATACTGCCATTTCCAAGCTCATGCCAGCCAAAATCTCTCAGCTAAGACCTACCCATAATGCCCCTCTCCTAGTTACTTCAGATCAAGTTTGCCTTCCCTATATAATAGAGGTAGTAATAGAAAAATAGTAGAAGGCTCTGTCTGAGCAAATACCCTAACCAGGAGTTCCTAAATTCCACCAAGAATCCAGACAGGGGGAAGGAGGGTGGGAAGTAATGAATGAACAAAGGTCTACAACACAGATGGAACATTTTGATAAGACATAACTTCTTTATTTGATGCTGTAAATCTTTGTTTATTCATTACAGATAGGACCGGGTCCCCAGCTACTTGACTCCTGGGTAGCTCTAAGGAAGGGTATTCCTGAGCACCATAGAACCAACAGATGCTCATCCCCTGGAGGCCAAATCAAATTTGTAATGAGAGATAAAGGTATGAGGTCTTACCCAAGTGGCTGCTGCGCAGATATCATCCATAGAGGCTCTGGAATGAAATGCTACAGAAGTAGCTATAGGTCTGGTAGAATGAGCCTTTATTCTGGAAGGTTAAGATAGCTTATTCTGTTGGTAGATAAAAACAATGACATTTCTAAGCCAGGAGGATAAAGTCACTTTGGAAACAGGTTTACCCAATCTGGGTCCTACAAAGGCCACAAACAATTGATCTGTTTTCCTGAAATATTTAGTTCTGTCAAAATAACAATGAAGCTGCCGATGCACATTAAGGGTGTGCAAAAGGTACTCCCCTCTATTAGAGTGCTGAGGAAAGAAAACCAACAGGTCAATAGATTGGTTAATGGAAAATCCAGAAATGACCTTGGGTAAGAAAGAAGGGTCATTATGAAGGGACACCCTATCCATGTGGAAGATCAAGTAAGGTCTCTTGACACTCAAGGCCTGTAGCTCAGATACTGTTCTCAGTGAGGTAAGTGCTACTAGAAGTAAGGTTTTCCATGACAAACATTTTAAATCACATGAATCAAAGGGCTTGAAAGGAGGACCTGTGAGAGACTGAAGCACCAAAGTAAAGTCCCAGGGTTCTAAGGGAGGCTTGAAAAGAGATTTAGCATGTAATACTCCTTTAAAAAATGTCTTGCATTGGAGGTGTGACATAATTGAAGAATTATCAAGTCCATTATGAAAATTGGTGATAGCTGCTAAATGTACAGTGATCATCGATGCTGAGGCTCCTGCATGTAAAAGAGTCGTCAGGTATTGAAAGATCATTTGAACAGACATAGAGAAAGGATCTATGTTCTGATCTTTGGCCCAAATAGAAAACCTAGTCCATTTACTAGAATAAACTTTCCTGGTGGAAGGTTTGTGTGAAACCAGATGAATTTTACGAACAGGAGATGGGATGTCAGGCAGCCTGGCAATCACTGGAAGTGGAGGAACCAAGCTGTGAGCTTGAGACTGTGGAGGTTCAGATGAATCAGTCCCCCAGGATGAGATAATAGGTCTTGGGAATGATCCAGGATCCACAGGCTGTGAATCAGATGAGGCCATAGAAACGGGAACCAGACTTGACTGGGCCAGTAGTGGGCAATGAGGATCACTTTGCTTCTAAATCTCTGAGCTTTTTTTAGAAATTTTGGAATGAGGGGAAATGGGAGAAAGGCATACAGAAGACCCGGGGGCCAATCGTGCATTAGAGCATCTCTCGGGGGGGGTTCCCGCTGAGGGGAGATCAGGGCAAAGTAGCTTCTGCATTTGTAGTTTAGGGTGGGAGCAAACAGATCACAGCAAGGCTTGCCCCAGCGTCAAAAGATCCAATCTGCTGTTACAGGGTTGTGGGGCCACTTGTGAGGCATCAGGATGTTCCTGCTCAGATTGTCCACAATAAGGTTGGAACTCCTGGGAATGTGCATTGCTATAAGAAAGCAGTTGGAAGCTATCATGCAGTGCCAAATCCTCATGGCTTCCCGACACAGGGAGTAAGACCTGGTTCTGCCTTGCTTGTTGATATATCAGATGACCGACATGTCTGAATGAATTGCAATGGTCCCAGAGGGTAGGGATGCATGGAAAGCTTGCAACGCTAAGAGAACTGCCCTCAGTTCCAGGACATTTATGTGCAAATTGGCCTCCATGGGGGACCAGGTGCCTTGAACCATCTTTCCCTGGAAATGCTCCCCCCCTAACCTAACAGGGAAGTGTCCGTGGTCACCTTGGCCATGGGCTGGGGGAGACAGAATGGTCAACACCAAATATTAATTTGTGGCTTCATCCACCATAGCATTTCTTCCTTGTAATGGTTTGTAAGACATATCATGCGGTCGAGTGGGTGAGTTAGAAATTACCATTGTGCGGAAAGGAACCACTGCAGGATTCTCATGTGCAGCCTCACCAGTGGTACTAACATAATGGCAGCTGCCATGGAGACTAAGAGTTGCAGTACAAGACATGCTGGTACATAGGTCTGAGGAAGAAGGTCTTGGATTTGTTGTCTTATTTTCAAAAGTCTGTGAGGAGGGAGAGAAGCTTGACGGGATGTTGTGTTGAAGACTGCTCCAATATATTCCAGTGTCTTCATTGGGGACATTTGAGATTTGTCCTTGTTGATTGTAATCCCCAAGGGGAGAGTGAGACCTTGAGTGTAAGAGAGGCTGTGGACTAGGACATTCCTGGTCGGAGCGGTAAGGAGCCAATCATCTAGATATGTAAACACCTGGAATCCTTGTAGCTGAAGATGAGCTACCACAACTGCCATACATTTGGTGAATACTCTGGGGGCTGTTGAGACATCGAATGGCAGTGCCCTGAACTGGTAGTGATTGGCTCCCAGCCAGAAGTGGTGAAACCTCCAGGAGTGGTGATCCATCTTTATGTGATAGTACGCATACTGGAGGTCTATAGAGCACATCCAGTTGTCCTTCCCTAGGAAGGGAAGAATGGACTGTACCATGACCATACGGAATTTTTGAGGTTTGATAAATGTGTTCAATAGGCTGATATCCAGGATTGGTCTCCTGTCCCCTGTCTTTTTTGGCACTAAAAAGAACCTCAAGTAAAACCTGGATCCTGTCTGGTCTGGTGGGACTGGTTGGATGACTCTTTTTCTTAGCAGCTTTTCTATTTCTAAGGCTGCTAATTTGCTCTGATTGGGTGGTACATCGGGGATTCGTTTGATGGGGCTGGGAATTAAATTGGTATTTGGTAGCCTCTGGATATTATTCTCTGCACCCAAACATCGGTATTAATAAGATGCCAGGTTGGTAGGTGCAGAGAAAAACGACCCTTGACTGCTTCCAGAGGAAAGCAATCGGGCTGCTGCTCAGGAGTGCTGGTAGAGTCTGCCGGAGAAAGAATCTCTAGCACCCAGGTTACGGGGACCTCCTCTACCCCGAAAGGGGTATGTTCCAGATGAGTTGCCCCTTCTGCCCCAGGGGGATTGTTCACCATGAGTGTCACAAAAAGATCCTTGGGATTTCTTGAACCAAATTTTTCCTCCCTTCTGATTCCTGGAGTAGGACCTCTGGGTGTTGGAAAAGCGTATGCCCACAGCAGACAAGGTCTTTCCGTCTTTCTCACTTCATGCAAGTGTGTCTCATACTTTGGGTCCAAAAAGTGCAGATTCATCAACAAGTTCATTGATGAAGGAAGATTTAAAGGGGTCTGCAAAGTCACACAACCACATCCAAGCATTACATCTCATGACAATGCCTGATGCAGCAGCTCGAGCTGCCCCCTCGGTGGTGTGAGATATCAATCATATTGAGGAGTTTGAGATGGATTCAAGGATAGCTAGCTGCAAGGCAACAGTGTCACACACCTCATCAGGCAGTACCCCTGCCAAAGAGGAAGACATTTTGGAAATTAGGTCTCTTTCGAGGTGAGTAAAGTGTTCCAGATAGTTCAGCAACCGAATGGCAAAGGTCACTGAAGCATAGGTCCACTTCCTTAGTCTGTCCATGGTCCAAAACTCCCTGTTCGGAGGATGGACAGTGGAACTATCTTCTGCCAGTTCCCTCTTGGTGGCTGTTGCCATGACCATAGAATCAACTGTCAACTGCTTGGACCAGTGGGGTTGGTCTTCAGGTGCAGATAAAATTTTGTCTGGCCTCCGGGGGACAGGCTCTACATTTCAGCTTAACAAGGTCATCTGCCAGTAGTGTCACACAGGAAGTAGATGGCTGGGCACGGAAGGCCTGCAAGAACACCGATTCCTCAGAAGAAGTGCTAGAGGACTTCCAGTCTCCCTGCTGCTTGAGGATTTCTAAAATGTCTCCGAATTAAATGTCATCTTGGGGAGACCGTGGGGACCCTTCCCCCTCATCACAATCGGTGTCTTCAATGATAGATTCCTCCTGGAAATCAAGGTGCTTCATCTTGCACTGTTTCTTCCGGGGTGGCTCCCCAGTGGGATCTTCTGAGGAGGACTCCAGAGAAGGGGTTCCCTTAAAGGGGAGGGGGTTCTTGCAACTCCTGTGCCTGTGGTCCCAAAATAGGGGGTTGGGACAGCTGCATGCTGGGGGGGTTGTCATACTGATGTCATTGGTGCTGACTGTGAGCCTGCAGAGGCAAGGACCCTCTCCATCACCTGGAAAGCAGGCCCACCCGAGGAGGGATGGGAGCCCAGAACCGGGAAGGACAACCTCAAAACCGGGGTCACACCCCGCCCTGAGAAGAGCTCACCTCCAGGTGAGGATCTCCGAGAGGACTGGAAGCCATCGGAGCTGTGGACATAGATGATGCCAGCGAGAAAATAGGCGCCGGGCTAGGTACCAAGGTACGGATGGTCCAAGCACTGCCCCGAGAGAGCATCAGCTCCACTGGAGCCAATGCAGCAAGGGTAGTCGGTGCCGACAGGGGAAAAACTGCTGTCGAATGTCCGAGTGGACATTGGTATTGAGATCTCCGGGACCTGGGTAGAGGCCAGAGGAGGATAAGCAGGGGAAGATGTAGTAAAAGATTCCGAGCCAAGATTACTAAAACTTGCACAAATATCGCAGTCAGCTTTAATATGATCCACGACCAAACAGGAGACACAACGAGCTTGTCCATCTGAGTTGGGCATCTTATGCCCACACATTTTTCACACTGTTTAAACCCTAACTTAGCTTTGTGTGACATAGTAAGGAAACAAGGCTATCTTATAGAAAAAAACAAAATAAGGGAGAGAAAAATGTGAGAGAATACCAATGATAGTATTTAAAAAATACCACAAGTGGTAAGGAAGGGCCTATCAAAGGCAGGAGCGAGAGGGACAGTACCAATAATGGTAGAAATTAAATTACCAAAGTAAAGGGTAGGGAATAGAATTAGGTTATAGGTGACAGTGAGAAAAGGCTAAATTGACTAAAAAATAAAAAAAATTTGTAGAGAAACTATCTTAAAAATGACAATTTTCTACTTAGCTTTGAGATAGATGGCTAGCACATCTGACTAGGAATGCGGCAAGCAAGATCTGAAGTAACGAGGAGAGGGGCATTGTGGGTAGGTCTTAGCTGAGAGTTTTTGTCTGGTGCGAGCTTGGAAACAGCCATATCAGTTCCAAGGATGGAACCGAAGTCCTATTTGTAATGAATAAACAAAGATTTACATCAGATGTATTTTTCTGAATATTAATGACAAAGTAGGGCATATACTTTAGAGTCACCCACAAGTTCAAATAAGGCCAATATTTCCAGTTTGTTTTGTTCTGTCATATTTCACAAATATAATTTTTGCTTTGTAATCCCACATTTGTCAATTTCCAAATTACTGGTTTTCTTTCTGTTTATCTCCATCTTCCAAATCCTTTCTCTGCTTCATTTCCAATGTACTCTCACTTCTTCTAGTCAGCTCTCATGCTCTTCCTTCTTTCCATCATTTTCCATTGAAACATTGGTAAAGGTTTCACTGGCACAGCCTTTCTGCAGTCTTCATAACCAGAAGAACAAGAAGCATAATCTCCTTCTGTTTCACAGCTCACTTTTTGTTTGATACACTTTTGTATTTCCTCTTTTGCATGCACTTCATCAGAAAATGATTTTGTCCTTCAAAGAAGAACATTTTGAAGATAGCTGGGTACAGCAGTTTGAATCTCATGCCTGCTTCTCAACATTCCCTGAATAGTAGAATACATTTACTCCTCTTCTGCCTAGTGTACAATGAGTAATCATTCTCCACAACACTCTGCCTTCTCCTACTTTTAGTACTTTGTCCTTCTGCCACAGTTTTGTCAGAATCAACTGCTTCAGCTAGTAGAATTTCTGGACTGACTGTGGTCTCTGTGTGCTCTTAAGGGAAATTGCACTTGATGTAGAGAGCTGCATCTGGACATACTGTGTGTGTACTTGTCATTCTCTCAGTGAACAACCCCCACTGTTGCCAAAGGTGAGGATTGAGGCTCCTTGATTACTGGTCCAGTGGAGGGTCATCACATACTCCATCAGTGTTTCATTTATTTTAACCAGGTCTGTGTTCAGTTGTCTTATGCTTTCCTCTTTGTTACTGAAAGTCATGTCTGGTGCATGCACTGCTTTTTGCCGAATAGCTGCAGTACTTTTCCCAGTCAGTGGTTTTCCTTATCTTTTGCAACTGATTTTCCTTCAGATCCTCTGTATTTCTTTTTTCCTGGCATCCAGGCAGTGCAATTACTAGCCAGTTACTAAAATGTACCCAGAAACACAAAAGTCCACTGGTCTTCTTTGCAGTTTCTGTTTTCAAACTGTGAGAGCTAGAATTAAGCTTTTACTCAATGTGCAGCCATCTTGGAAGTCAATGCAGTGGACTTTCTTCTTCTTCATGCCAGTAAATACCACCCTATTTTGCAAACCCAACTGCAACATTCCTTCTCTGAGCTGAGTCTATGGGCTAAATCTAACACTCTCCTTATCAACCATTAAAAGTAATGCTATGTTATTGTTTTCCAAATGCAAACTAGCAATCCTCCCTAATTTCATTATCACAGATACCTGTAATAATGGGGTCTATATTAGAACACCGAACTTTCTAAATTTCGAGTGTTCTAATATCGAACCCTATTAATCGATAATTTAAAACATCGAACATACAGAACAGCGAATGTTTTCCTAGGGAAAAAATTTGCTGCTCCAAAACACATACACACAACACAAGCACACCAAACAAACAGCAATCCACACACCTATACCTAAACTCTTACACCTAACCCTACACTAAACTATACATACACCACTAACTATCCACTTACCTTAACCAAACCCTAACCCTAAGGTCCGTCCCTATCGCACAGTCACCTCACCCGCGCCCTAACCCTAACTCACCTACCCCGCCCTAACCCTCACATCCACACAATCACACACTTACCTGACCCACACCCTAACTCACCTAACCCGCCCTAACCCTCACGTCCACACAATCGCACACTTACCTGAACCCAACCCGTAACTTTCCACCACAGAGCTGAAAATACCGAAGCAACAGAAACGGACAACCAAATTCTTTCCCAGGAAAAAATTCAGTTTTCTGTTTCTTCAATATTTTCAGCGTTCGCTGAAAATGGGTCGATATTAGAACACTCGAAATTGTGAAAGTTCGGTGTTCTAATATAGACCCGTAATAATGTTATTCCATAAGTTATAGAATATTTAGTTTTTTATATTCGTTGTTGGCCATGTTAGTCCCACTATACTGATGGCCTCTTTTTAAGGGAGACTCATGGTGATATTTATACAACCAAGTGAAATTTGGCCAGAGAATCAAAACTCATCCAAGGTTCTTCAAGAGTGTCTTACAGCGAATGCTTTCATTTCAGTGGTCACCATTAACTCTCTCAATCAGCAAATCAAACTCTCGTCCCTCTGCCGTCTTCACATATCTTGGTGGATAACCAACCCTCCCCCCATCATAGGGATGCCACTGTGATCACGGATGTCTCCTCAATGGGGTTGGGGACATTATGAGAAGAGGACATTTTAGGAAATGTGGATCAATTCAAAGGCTCTTATCCTGGAGATAAGGGCAGCCCTGCTAGCATTACAGGGCCTTCAGGGTGACCTCCCCAGGGTGTGATTGCTGTGCAGACAGACAATATATCCATACTGTGGTGCATCAACAAACCGGAGGGATCACTTTCTTTTCACTATATATAGAGGCCACTAGAGTATGGTAGTGGGAAATGTCTTCACAACACTTTTTCATAGAAAAGTATATTCCCGGTCAATATAATATCCTAGCGGACAAGAAAAGCTGATACATTCTCATGCCCCATGAGTGGTCCCTCAACCAAAAGGTGGCATTGGGAATCTTCAGCTAATAGGGCCAGCCTTTCAGTAGTCTCTTTGCATAACCCATGTACACAAAGTGCAGCAGCTATTTTGCCTTTGTCCGTCAACAGGGACAATCACTTAGAGATGCTCTAGTCCATATTTGGCTGCTTGGTCTCCTGCATGATTACTTTCCTCTTACATATCTTCAGAAAACAGCTATATGCAAGGCAAAAGTATTTCTCATTACCCCTTTCTGGCCCTGAATAGTTTGTTTCCCCTTCCTGTGGCCTCATTTTCACAACCTCTTTGGGTCCTTGATCCCCTTCCAGATCTTTTCTGATACTGATTTGGTAAGCTGCACCTGGACAAGTCCATCAAGTTAACTGCATGTTATTCCAGTTCTAGTGATGGCCAATGAGCCCTTAATACTTTCTATTGTGGTACATATATTGAGTACTTTACAGGAAACTTCTACCAGGAAAATATATAAGAGCAAATTGAAAAATGTCTCAGTCTGGGCAATGGACCATGGTCTTGACCCTTTTTCAGATCCCATTTCTTGTCTAGATTTTCTAACAGAACTGTCACAATACAGTACAGTACAGTAAAGTTAGCAACATTTCCAATTTTCATATGGGCTCAAATGAGGCATGCTTAACTTCACTGAAAGTATTCTTAAAACACCTCCTTAAAACGCATTTTTCTAATCAAACCTCTCAAAGATCTAACACCCCTTGTGACATTACACTAATGTAGCAATCTCTCACACAACCTTCATTTAAACCCACTTCTACAGTTGAATTAAAATTTATTTTTTTCTAAACATTCTAATTGGGGTGTACATCTTACACACTCAATATATCTATTGACAACTCAGATTTTGTCTTCACTGCACAAAATCCATACAAAAAGATGGTCAGTTGTTTATATCATTCAAAAACCAAGTCGCTAAAGCCACCTTGTCTAGATGGCTTTTAGATTGTATGATTTCCAGATTTTGATCAGATCCACCATACTTAAAAGTATCCTGCCATAATGGCACTTGAAGATCCTGGTAGTTGGGGACTTTGTCACATCTATTGAAACAGATGAAGAGGACAACACAGGATACAAAAGTTATAGACTTAACAAAAAGCTAGATCCTTGTTGCCATTCTCCATCCGTCTCAATATCCAATCCTCGTTCCCTCTTCTAAAATTACATATTGCCTCTATCTGGCTATTTCTGGAGGATCACTTCCCTCCCACGATGGATTTCCTAGCCATCCCCCAAACTTATACCTTTATTCCATTCTATTCCCTGTCATTTTTGATTACATCATAAATGCATTTTAAAGGAGCACAACACATAGCTTCACAAACTACATATATATATATATATATATATATATATATATATATATATATATATATATACCTCCCACCACCCTTTTCTCTTTCATAATCTGTCCACCAAGCACATTGCTACCCATCATCCCACCATTCAACCTTTCAGACTCATCTACTTACCCTGCCAAAAAAAAAAAAAAAAAAAACACAGTGGAGTTCATCTCTTTTGAAATGCCCTCCCTGCTTTTCATCTCAGTGTATGGTCCCCAGCTACTGTTGTTTTACTGTTCCACCCACAACAATAAGGCTTCCTTCCCTTCTGAGTGGAAATGCACCTCTCATACATCTTTTAAAAATCCTTATTTGTCATACCTCAGTAACTTCCATTCAACTTCCTTATTCATGCACCCAAGCAAGCACATCCCCCAACCCTAGCTTTTCCCTTACATGCTTTTCATTGCAAGTCACTTCTACTCTCACTTGCTTATACTACCAATCCATCCCTTACAAGTCACTCCCTTAAACTACCCTAATTCCTCTATAAGTTCACCCCTAGAATACTCCTCCTGCTCCTGTACAGTAACATTGAATCTAACCCTAGAACATCTCTTTCATTTTGTGTCTTGCTTAATACCCATACTCTCAAGAACAAATCAGATCAACTATAATGCTTTTTCACCTTCCACCACCTTGACTTTATAGCCATAACAGAATCTTGGCTCAAACCCACTGCTCCTTCCATCCACCACTTCTTCCCTGGGTACAACTAATATCTTGATGTAAGACCTGGTTCTAGACATGGTTCTAGACCTGGTGGTGACACACTACTGCTGTTTAGATATAATGTAAATGTCCGCCTCTTAGCTCAAAGCACCATTACCTCAGACTCTCTGCATACCTGTCAACTTCTCCATGTCCCCTTCCCTAACAACTTTCCTATTCATCTTGCTGTTGCTTACCTTCTCCCTCCTACCTCCTTAGCCATTTTCAAAACCCTTCAACTTGAAATTATCTCCTCAATAAAAAAAAATGTCAAAAACTTCATCCTAAAAATTGACTTCAGTCTCAGCCTTCTTGGCCCTAATCAGAACAGTATCTTGGAAATCCTTTATTACTTCAGACTCACACAACTGGTCATGGAACCCACCAGACCAAACTCTAACTCTTCTCATCACTCACTTCTTAATCATATTGTAGTGCATGGAGTGTGGCGATTACACTCTGATATTCAGAAAAAGACAAAACAGTTAAGTGCTAGAGTGGCGCAAGATCCAACCTTAACAAATGTTAAGCATCCCCTGCTAAAGTTAAGTTTGAGTCTAGTGTCAGGCAGTAAAATCTGCCAGTATTCACCTGCAAATGCTAGTGGCAGAAATAAAAGATTTATTTCTGCCTGCTGTCCTTACTGGTAATGTGTCCCCAACCTCCTCAAATAAAATTAGCTTCTGGAATAATGGGATGAGTCACCAAATATTTTCTGAAGGCTACTAACTGTGAAACTCCACTGTATGTCATTATTTAGTGCCTTTAGTCCTCAGTGGTCTGTCCAAAAATCACAGATTTTATGAGGAACAAACCAAAAATATGAAGCAATAATCTGGACATTCTGCATAAATCCGAACAGTTGAAAGACATGAAAGGTAAAAGCTCCATTCACTAAAAAGAATTATGATCATTTCACTGATCATAACCCCTTATTATGTGATCTAGACATGGATGTCAGGATTCATCTTGAGACCGAACAAATAATAAGCAGGTTATGATTGGCGACCTGATCATAATTCTCTGAAATATTACTAATAATCCTAACATTGTTTCCTAAATTCTCATTCACCCCTTCTTTCAGTAACCATTGTCCAATCAGCTTCAGTACCTCTCAACACATAAGCAAAATCCCAACCAACATTCTCAAACTAAAGACACTTCTATCCTCATTAGACTGCTCTCCTATTCTCTCTTCTACTGGCCCTAACCTAATCACTGCAGCATTCTCCAGTCCTCACGCAAATTCACACTAACCTTCAGGACTCATTCTTCCCTAAAATCAAATTACTTTATGAACTCCAATCCCCCCCACACACACACACACACACACACTTGACCTTCTCTAACATACAAACTCAAATGCCTCCTAAGTCAAAGGGACAATGCCTGGCATACTTGGAAAAACAATCTATCATAGGTTCATAGGTTCATACTAGGCTATCTGCCCGAGGGCATTTATAAGCCTAGCCTATAGTTTTGTGGCTTACGCCACCCCTTTAGTATGGGGAACTATACCCATTATTTTGCTGTGCCTCTGTCTAGCAGTGACACTGAGGTAATCCCTGGAGTATATCTGCGATCTCCCATCCATTGGTCAAGATTTCTCTTGAACAAGGCCAGCGAGGTGCTCTGCCTCACATATACCGGGATTTTGTTCCACAGCATAGGGAGTCTTTGGGTAATGAATCTATCCCTCCAGCATGTCCTATTAATAGCCGTGTCGAGGTTTAAGTCTCCCGCCCTTGTGGCTCTGACGGATCTAGATATTTTGAGGTGAAGCATATTCATCAAATCTGGGTTTGACATGGTCTTGTATGTCAGGCAAAGGTCACCTCTGAGCAAGCGGTAAGCGACTGAATAGAGCTGGAGTTCTTTCAGTCGGGCAGCATAGGACAGATTTTTGAGACCCTTTATCCTTTTGGTGAGGAACTTTCCTCGACCTCCAGGCAACATTATAGTAAGCTGAGGAAATCTAGCTAAACAGACAATCGGGTTATGTAGAAGTCATGTTATAAATATGTATCAGTTGTACCTTCTCAACTTGCCTAAAAAATTCTGGGCAAATTCTGGAGAAAGCTCTTATAGTGTTGGAGGTTCAGATCTGCCTTAAGGAGGATAAGCCATCTGTTGAAACAGGCTGAAAAGTACAAGAAGGATCTATCCTAATGTACATAGCATTTGATTTTTTTTTTTACATTATATTGTGACATAATAAGGTGTTTCTGATACAGAATTACAGTTTCAGCTGCAAGTAGATGAATTAAGTTATTCCTTGTCCTAAAATTCAAGGACATTTGTCATTTTTATGCTTTTTGCAACTCACAACTGTCTAAATAGGTACTGCCATACAAAAAGGAATAGCTGGCATCGGCAAATATAGCTCTCACCGAATCAGGGACAAATCTAGAAATAATTAAGGACAATCAGGTACACTTCTAAAATATTAGTACCATTAACTTGACACATGGAGAGAACAAGAGAATATGATTTGGTATGCATTGTCTGAACTAAAATAGGTCTAATTTTTAAGTGTAATTCACCACATTTTCTCAAAAAATTACTAATTTTAGGACTGATTAAGAGGGACAGAACTAAAATGTGAGTCAAACTCATTTGAGAGGTACAGGTTAACGGGACATCATCTGCAGTCTAAGATGACACTTTCACCTCACCACAATGGGTATTCTTCAGACGAGGGCTGCAAATCTGACTTAAATGCGGAGAATGCAGATACAGCTCTTAAAACTCAGCTACAGTGACCAAAGGGCTATTGCTGCTCAGCGGCCCGGACTCCCTACTGTTAAAGTACTCAGTAAATGTTAGATGATGGTACAGGCAAACAGCTGTGAAGTGAAAGGCCTGTAGCACACGCTTTGAATACAGCGAAAGAGATGACCAAATTAAAAGCCATAGTAAATCGAGTGTATGTAATTCATTCTCTTCCCTTTTGTCCAGTTAGTGTTGCTAAGAGAGACATCGCCTATCCCGTGTAATAAAATTTCTGTAAGTCAGTACTAAGAAAATACTTTCAAATGCCGTTTCCAGCGTAACTCTTTATTAGCATTATTTTGTTTTTGTATACACTGATTTATTCAAATTTCTCCATCAAGGACGGAGAGCACGTGAGCAGTTGCCAAGGACTCCCTACTCGTTTCCAGGAAGCGGTACTTGGTTTAATAACATTAACTGGAGGAGTCAAGATGGAGGAACATTTCGATCTTGGAGACAACAGCATCGTCAGAAGATCAGTAAGGCGGGACACAAGGGCAGGGGAAAAGTAGAGAGACTTCTGTAGCAAGTGCTGTGTTGTAGGTTGTGGACACTGAATTACATTCTGGTGGCGTTTGTGATGATATATCTGCACGTGAATCCCTAAGATATTTATAATCCGTTAAGTGTTCAGTATTTGGAAACTCTCACTTATGGAGTTTTGTTTTGATTACTTTTAAGCATACTTTTAAAGCGTAGGTTATTATGAGGAACGCCTCTCATTTTGAGACTTAAATTCCATACTCCTCGCTGTTCCACATTGAAAGGGTTTGTCACATATTCAGGTGTTAAAATTTTAATTGATATGCATGGTAAATGGCAAATCATATTAATTCATTAAAATAACTACTTTATAAATATGAAGTAACACGTTGTAATTATCCTGTGAGCTTCCCAATAGAAATTGTTAGTAAATGTTCCACATTTTGCCCATTGGCCACATTATGAGAGGTACAATTCCACTTTCTGGACATGGAAACTTAAGAGTTATTCTTTTAAGCCCAAGTAAGGAATGCACATTATTCCAGAACGAAAGCCAAAGACGTTTATGGTGTACAGGCAAAGAGAACGAGTACCCCAAGTCATCTTTAGTGTTTAGCCTAGGATGTTGATATACTATACTGTACATGCTGTGGTTTTCTAGTAGAAATTAACTAAATTTTTTCAGCTGGTATTTATTTTTGGAGGTAATGAGACTGTGTCCAGCACACAAGTACAGCCTTGTAAGTGTAGTAAATTTAAAATTTTGAGTGATGATTCCCATCTCACTTGAAATCTGAAGTGTTACAATCATTCATATATGATTTTTATCTGAAATACAGACCGCAGTTTGCAATTTATACAGTCACACACATGAACAGCAGTATCTGATAAGGGTCGTTAAACATATCCACTTTGTGCACTTACTTCTTGCTGCAGCTTTTTTAGTTTATAAATCTCTCAATTTTCTTGTTATTGATTCAGGTGTGATATATTATTTTGTTAACTTGTAATCCTAGCTTGCTGCCTGTTGTCTGTGGCATTGTTGACTTAATGCATTTGCATTTCTTTCTGTATTGGAATACTTTCTCGGCTAACTTCATCATTTGCAGTTTTGCATACTTATGTTCTGCTCCTTGGCCAGCTGTAGTGAGACCATGATTTGTAAATGTCGAAGTTGATACTTTCCAGAGCAACTTATGGAGAAAGATGTCAAAGCAGGTAGAATGTCAGTGCATGCTGTTTCTGTCAGCTCTAATGTATGCTTGAGCATTTCCTTTCAGAGCTATGTATACTGTGCCATTTCAAGAATTCAGATGTTTTTTCATATTCTTATACATGCGTGCTGCACACACACCTGCTGTATAATATTTATTTATTTATTTGTGTGTGTATATGTACGTATGCACACAGACATTTTCATAGATTATGCATATAGATCCATATCTGTATGTGTATGCACACACTTTTTTTACGTAAAGTCTGCTGTACTTCCACTTTTGTACTAGATATCTTAGTAGTAATTCCTTTTACCATGTTAATCTACTGCTCCTGCAGAGCTGTATGTTTTTTCTGCATTTTATATTTGTGTTTTCACATTACTGTAGTTTTACATTATTTATGTAAATATTCTGCTTTCTATCTATACGTCTGGAGCCTTAATCCCTGTGTCTACACTGAAAATGGAGCACAGTCCTAGTAAAAAGTCATAAAATAATAAATAAAATTGTTATACTTTCTCTGTCATCCTTTTGTGCGACTTTTGGTTCTGGTTTTGCAGGACGTTTAACTTTCTTTTGAACTGCCTTCACACCAGTAGTCCTCTTTTATAACTTTAGTATTTTTGTTACACAAATCTACCTATTGATTGGTAGGTTCCCTGATTGCAAAATAAATGGGATTTCTGTGCCTTTCTTCACTGGTATAACTGTCTGGTTGTTCTTCTTTAGCAAACTGCCATTTCATTTTTGTATTCATTGCATGCATTTGCAAGCAACACAATGCTGCAGTGGAACTCCTCTATGGGCAGTCTGTAAAGTAACTAAAACTTCGCTCCTCTGAGAAGAGATAAGTGCCATTGAGATTGTGAGTTGCACTAAATAATTAAATGTTAGTGCTTCAGAATTGAGTCAATAGCTTCAAATAGATCTTTCAGCACTGATAACACTTATGGATATGTAATACATTTCATGGCTCTGCTGAGTAGCAGTAGTGTAGTATAGTGACGGTGCATTTATTATTAATAATCATGGGGAGGAGTGCCTTGTAGTTTGTAGTCAAATAGAAAGCCAATGTCATTTTATTTGTTGAAGGCAATGTGCATTTTTTATTTCAGTGGTACTAGAAGGTTTTATTTTTTTTTATTTTATTTTACATTTGTTAACCGGGGTCGTCCGACTGGATACATGTCCGTTTTCAGCGGAGGCCCAGGGAGAAAAGCTCCAAGCAAGACAATACAAAAACATAAAAGAAGTAACAAAAACATATGCAGTTAAAGCAAGGAGAAGTTAGTCGTTACATGATATGTAATAAAAGCATGATTCAGTTAGTATACTTAATTATTATACATGATAACAGCAAATTATCATAATAAGGATTACTCAGATAACCAGGATCTGGGAGCAGTGTATTCAGAGAGAGAATAGCTAGCCAGGGTTGAGACAATGGCAGGTACGTGTAGACCCCAGGTAGCCTTTTAGTTTAGTTTTAAATTGATTTAAAGAGGGGAGTGAAGTAATATCAGGAGGGAGTTTTTTCCAAATTCTCCCTGCGGAGTTGGTAAGGAGAGAATCACCAGCCACCTTATTAGTTTTACGTGTTTGTATAAGGAGACGACTGGACGACCTTAGTGGTCGAGGGTTATTGCAAAGGGAGATCAGTTTTTTTGAGTGAGGGAGAGTTTTGCTTTGTGGAATCATTTTTAAATAGTATGTGCTAGTTTGCCATCATCATAAAGTGAAAATAAATGTGTCACTGTAAAGTGAAAAGCAAAATATTGTAGGTGTAGTTGGGAGTCTTTTTATTCAACATTACAGCATCAAATATTGTTTTACAAGTATTTAATTATGCCATATGTTCTTTTCCCATCATCATTGTATGCAGCACAAAATGTGAGAATACCACTGTCTGATGTTGCTCTTGCAAATAGTTTTTGAATGTGTTTTGGTTGACTGTGTTCTTTAATATGTATTGAGCAAAACAGTGTTGCTTTTGGTGTGTACAGGGTAAAAGGGTATTCTGGCAGGCAGGCAGATTCATTGCTGTATTTACTGCACAAAACAATGCCTTTGGCAGAGTATAGTTAGAATACTGCAATGATGTTTCAGTAGAGTGCTTTATTATGCAATGCATAAAGAAATGTAACTGTTATTGTGGATTGAGCAAATGGGTATTAGGGAAAAGCAGCATGTCTGATAAAATATGCAAAGTACTGCTGCTGTTAGTGTAATATTAAATGTTGCTGTCATGCCTGCAGTAGAAAGGTTGAATTTACCCATCCAATCTACATTCATCTTTACTACACTAAGTTGAGTGGCATACAACGCAGTGGTAATTTTAGTACATATTGGCAAATGAGCTATGTTTATTACAGTGTATTCTCTGCAATGCAGTAGGATTGTAAGTGTAATGTTAAAACACAGTATCATACCTGCACTAGGAAAAGTATATTTCCTTAGCCTTTTGCAGTCCCCTTTGTCGAACCAACCTGTGTAGTGTGCTTGGCACTGCTGCTGTTGGTTATGTTGTGCCAGTGAGTATCATGGACTATATTGTAAACATTCACTACAGTATGTGTCATACAAAACACTGCTTTTGGCAGTTTAATTGTAAACATGATAACAAACCTCAGTATAAGAATCTATATTTGCACTTTCATTTTGCCTTACTCTTTACTGTGAAAAGCAGTGCTGAGTTAATATGTATTGGGCAAAAGGTGACATGGAACAGTAGTGCATTCATTACATGTGTTGCTCAAAGTATCACTACTGTCGCTGAATATTGCAGCATGCTGTTAGGCCTTGGTAAAGAATATAACCCCAGCTTTTCTGCATTCATCATTACTGTGCTAATCTGTGTATTGCACAGTCAGTGTTACTGTCGATGTGCAGTGGACAAATTTGTATCATTGAACAGTCACAAAATTCATTACAGTATGTGTTGTACAAAGCAGTGATGTTAACATAGGTTTACAGGTAAGTACTAGGCTAGCTGCCCTTGCGGGTCAATTTGAACCTGGCCAGCTTCCCTTTTTGTGCTCAAATTAACTTATCCCATTCTGCTATAGCTTGACCTTACCAATCCCATGATTGATAATAATACATTACCCCTAATGAGAATAACTAGAATCATATCATAGGTAATTTGAGGGGACCTGTGCATGGGGAAAAAGTACTTAGGAGGTGCCTCTGTCTGGAGGGATGCCCTGGGGTAGATTTTCTGTGTATCAGGATAATATTAAACCATATGGACATTTACACTAGGAACACTAGCTGTTTTGCATTCATTTTTAATGCACAGTCCTGTTAGTGTGTGTTGGCCACCTGGTTATTATGGATTTTCAGTACTGTTATTGCAGTATGTGCTGTACTTGTTTAATTGTAGATTAAGGTACCTAGACGAAACCTGGTAACTTTATTTTAATACATATTCTACAATGACTCTGTCGTCAAAGAGCTTCTGTGTTAAAACATAATAAAACATAATAAAGTAAGCTAAATGAATTAAGTAAAATTACCATCTTGTCTAGTTGTCTGAGAACTATAGCTGTTATGTGTTGACTTGTGCTGTGTTGAAGTAACTAAAGCAATGTACATTACAGTTAAGATAAATGCTAAATTATTGTAACATTTCTGAAAAAAAAATTACAGTGTTTACATAGTAGTACAAAACTTCAGTACAGTCAAGCAAAAAAGTATTAGTTCTGCAACCACCTGATGTTCTGTCATGTTCTCTTCATATTATTTAACAAACCATACCTTTACATTAGTTTCCAATGCATAGCACTGGACACAGAGCAATGCTTAAATATTTATTAACAAGACAAATATTCTGTTCCTCCCCAATAGATTTCCATGCTTAATTCCATCATATTCATTTATTATCCATTATTAAAAAAATAAAAACAGATGCACTAAATAAATCTGTGAATGTTTTACTTACTTATTTGCTTGATTTTGTTAAACAGAGAAGAGAACTGTTTGATGACCATTTTCAGCCACAACCTTGACCAGTTAGACAAATACAACAGGGGAAAAACAATTCTCAGGATAAACTTGTATTAAGACTACAACAAACACCAGAATATAAGTGTCACTAATGCACAGCAACCGCATAAGACACAACATTTTATATAAGTTCATAGGTAAGTACTAGTTGGACTAGCTGCCCTTTAAGCCTAGCCAATTTTCCTTTTTGTTCTAAAATGAACCCAGCCCATTTGGTTAGAGATTGACCTTACCCATTCCATGGTCAGTAATTATATATTACCCTTAATGAGAGTAACTGGGATCATATCATAGATAATTTGAAGGGACCCATGCATCGTCTAAACTAAAGCATTCAGGTGCTGCCTCTGTCCATTAGTAGTACAGGGGGCAGTCCTGGGATACATTTTCTGTTTCCCATCCATAGATCCAAGTTGCGATTGAACATGGACAAGGATTAACTTTGTTTAATGTGGTGGGAGTCTGTTCCAGAGCAGCGATATCTGCAAGATATACTTGTACCTCCAAATAGTTCTGTTGATGTGGACAATATTAGTGAGGATGAAGAAGTGGTCTCCAACCAACGGGATTTTCAGAACACCCCGAGGGGTCAAAAGAACAACTGTCAAGGGAACAGAAAACAACTCCCCCAATGGAACAAGAGGAGGCAGAGGAGGAGATAGTAATTCAACACATTCACAAACCAGGACCCATTATTTGTAAAAGTACTGAAGGAGACTTAAGTATATACAATTACACTGAGTTGAATATTACCAGTGAATGGGTTAATTTCTTTTCTAAAGGTTTAACATTTGTTCCTAGCAGAAAAATGGATTTTACTAAAACACTCATAGATTTAAAACTATATGTTCGGAAGTTAAATCTTAATGCATTGCTAGGTAACTATCCTTTGTTGACTAATTCTCAAAGGGTCTCTAGTGTTTTTTACCCGCCATTGCATCCTAATTTGGGCCTGTTTGAAAAAATGTGTGAATTCGATCTTAGAGCTTTACATCGAGATAATGTTGGACAGGGGCATAACAACTTTAACATCACGTCAATCGAACATGACTTTATTCACCTGCTTAACACCTGCGATATTCGGGCAATGAAACCCAACAAGGGTGGGGGGCTGGTTCTGATGAACCATAATGATTATTTGGTTGCTATGAGAAAGCATTTAAATTCTGAAGTCTATAAGAAAGTTTCAATTAATGAACTAAATTTAGCTTATAGGAAGGTTAGGACGACTTTGGAAGATTTGTTTCTTGAGTCATTTATTGACGTAGACTTGCACCAATACTTATCCATTCTAGCCCCAAGAGTACCAGCTTTTTTCGGAATTCCGAAATTACACAAGTCAATTTCAAATCCACCTTTTAGACCTATTGTTGATGGACGTGGGTCTATAACTTATGCAAAATATGTAGATAGTTTACTGAAACCCTTGATTGATAAGGAAGTTCAAATTTGTAAAGATTCGTGGGCCTTCCTGTCCAATATAGATAAATTTGACTATCAAGCTGATACATGCTTTGTCACTATAGACGTGAAAGATCTTTACACTGTTATACCTCACCATTTAGGTTTAGAATGGATTAGAGATTTTTTGTTTGTAAGAAAAGTCCCAGATAATACTATTTATATCATAGAAACATCGCTGGAACTAGTGCTATCCTACAATTTCTTAGCATTTGAAGGGGATGTCTTCTTGCAAACATCAGGGGTAGCTATGGGCTCCCCGTGTGGAGGGAGCTTCGCCAACGTCATCATGGCACAATGGGAGAATACCTTGTTGTTTACACATCCAACATTTAGGGAACATGGCTCCTGGTACACTAGATACCAGGATGACATGTTCCTTATGTGGAAAGGTCCAAGAGAAGGAGTTCCTCTATTAGACATTGTAAAATTGACTAACTTTTTGGACTTCACTTATCAAGTTGAAGAGAGTAGTATCAACTTTTTGGACATTCTGTTATATAAAGATTATTCCAACTTAAAATACAAGAGTAAAATTTACAGAAAACCTACGTACTCTAATGCTTTATTGCATTATGATAGCTGCCACCCTTTCCATCAAAAGAAGGCCGTAGTAAAAGGGCAAATGGTGAGACCAGCAAGAATGGTCACAGATTTTTGTTATTTTTTGGCAGAGTGTCAGAACTTAGAAAAAATGTTTGTTAATAGAGGATATCCTAGGAATTTCATTGTTAAGGTTAGAGAGGAAGTGGTCCTTAAAAGACATGAGGGTCACTTTAAACCATTATTGGGAGCTACCTTGTTGAAAGAAACATTAGTAAATATTGAACAAGACCTTGAAGGTGACTTACCTAAGGACAAAAGCTTACAGACTTCTTTTTTATGTACATTCTCAGTGGACTATGCTTATATTAGGCAGATATTGAACAAAAACTGGGGGGCAGTTACTGAGGATTTAACCCTGAGTGGGAAATTGGGTATGCAGCCAAAGATCATCTATAGAAGGAATTTATGCCTTAAAGCTTTAATTCAAAAAAGAAAGAAATTAGAAATTGCAAGGGCCAGGTCCTAATGGTATGTCAAAGTGTGGGGCATGTGCTCAATGTAAAAACATTCAAGTAACTAAAGAGGTCATGATCAATGACAAACGATATTTTATTAGAGGGAGATTCAATTGTGAGTCTAAAGGCGTGATCTATGCTGCCATATGTGATCGGTGCACCGCTTTTTATATAGGCAAGACCGAAGGAAAATAAACAGCGGGTCTACGAGCATGTTTACGCCATAAGTAAAAAAGATACAAATAACGCTTTGGCAAAACACATACTCGAGTATTCAGACCACTGTTTTAGATTTGTAGTCTTGCATTCCAGACGCCCTGATCCAAGAGATGGCCCTTGGCAACTTCTTTTGGAAACAGATGAGCTAGATTGGCAGATTAGGACAACTGCCTATATACCCCCTGGTCTTAACGAACAAATATCAATTAAATGTGTACTTAAATTATTATCGTTAAGACGCTGAAAGGTTTAAATAATTTCTTTTTCGTTTTTATTCATCATTTTTATCAAATGCACTTACATTATTTTTCTTTTTAGAATGAATTTGAATACATAATGTTGCACATATTTATTTTTCATATGTTTTTTGTTTTTTAATTTTGATTGTAAAAAGCCATTTTGATATGTGAGTTTAAGCCCTTAGAAAAGGTTTTCACTATTGGTTTTTTACCATTAGGCTTTGGATAATGTATGTATGTGGATTGTACCTTTAATTTTTATGGTTGTTTAGCAGCTGAACTTAAGTAATTGGATGCCTTGTTAATTGTTAATTAATAACTGCTATGCTGAAGCCTATTTAAATGTTCTTAATTGATTTAACATTTTGTACCTGAAGAAGGTGAAGCATTGGTTTTACCGAAAGCGCTTATAGTGAATTGTTTTTCTACTGACATTTGCTCCATTTGTTTTTATTGGTTTCTTTTACGTTTTTCAAAGTTCCTAGTTCTGTTGATGTTGCAGAAGAGGTTTGGATCCCTAGACTAAGTATTTCTGATGCTATTTGACTTGCTGATATGTAGTAAATCCATCAGTATTGTGTTAGAGGATGCCTTATATGCAAGATACAGGTCACCTCTTAGCAGTCTGTAGGATACCGAGTATAGTGACAGGTCTTTGAATCAGTTCATGAAGGACATGTAGTTTAGGTCTTGTATCCTTTTAGTAAGGTATCTATGTGGGCATTCCAGCTGTTCATAGGTAGGTACTAGGCGATTGGCCCTAGGGCCTATGCAAGCATAGCCATAACAATTCCCTGGCTATTTCTTCCCACACTATTTACTTCCCTGGACCCCTGTCTAGCAGAGCGACTGATGAGATCCCCGGCTAAATTTCCTTTCTCCCATCCAGTCATCAAGGTTCCTTTAGAAGAGGGCCAAAGAGGCGCTCTGCTTGACATGTATGGGCAGTCTCTTCCAGAGTCTGGGGAGTCTCTGGGTCAGGAACCTATCCCTCCAGCATGTTTTGTTTATTGTGATGACAAGGTTTAGATCCCTGGAGCATGTGGCTCTGAGGGATTGGGATTTCTTTACGTATAGCATGTCCAACAGCTCTGGGTCTGACATGGCCTTGTATGTTAAGCAGAGATCGCCTCGGAGTAGACAATATGCGACAGAGTATAGCTGGAGTTTTTTAAGGCGGTCAGCATAGGGCATTTGCTTTAGGCCTGTGATTCTTTTAGTGAGGTATTTCTGCAGCCTTTCCAGTTGTTGCAGATGTCTTGAGAGGTACATTTATTTATTTATTTTATTTTATTTAACATTTGTTGACCGGGAATGTCCGACTAGGTTCCACAGAGCCTGTTTTCAGTGGAGGCCCGGGGAGAAATGCTCCAGATGCATGTCTTTGGAATGTGGGAGGAAACCGGAGTACCCGGAGGAAACCCATGCGAACACAGGGAGAACATGCAAACTCCACACAGAAGGCACCCCAGCCGAGAATCAAACCAGAGAACCTCTTGCTGTGAGGTGACAATGTTAACCACTGCACCACTGTGCCGCCCAAATGGTACATACATACCAAATGGAGCATTGTATTCTATAATGGGTCTAATGAGGGATGAGTACAGTGGGACAATGACCTCCTTTTTTCTGGATGAAAAGCCCTTAGTGATGAGGTGTGACACAGAGAAGGATTTCCTGATTGTTGTGGCGATGTGGTTATTGAAGGTGAGACCACTGTCCACCTGTGTCCCTAAGTCTCTTATCACACTTTCGGTGTTTAGTGTACTGCCACCTATGTGGTAATTCACGGGTATATGTTTTTTTTCCCAAAGAGGATAACTATACATTTCTTGGCATTGAATTTGAGCCCATAGCTCTGGCACCAAGCATCTGTTTCTGTAAGGCCCTTTTGTAGAGTATCGACATCATTTGGAGATTCAGTAATGGCTCTCAGTTTGCAATCATATGCGAACTTTGTTAGCCAGAGTCCATTAGTGTTGGCCTGTACTTCAGAGAAGTAGATGCCAAACAAGAGAGGTCCCAGGACTGAACACTGAGGTACTCCACTTGTTACTTGTCTGGAGCTAGATTAGGAGTCAGTTACTTTTACAGTGTGGGTTCTGTCAGTAAGCCATTTGGCAACCCATCGAGTGACTTGGGGATTAATGCCCAGCTTAGTAAGTTTATCTATGATTCCAGAGTGGGGGTAAAATAACAGACATACATACAGTTGCGAATCATGGTTGGGAGTGTGGAAGTTAGCGTAAGCCTCACTGGGTACAAGTGACTTTCTCACTGGGTACAAGTGACTTTGTCCGAAATTTCGGAAGGTAAACAAACTTGAAAATCTGATTCCTGCTTTGTGACATACTGTCCTCATCCCCATGTCATACTTTACATCCTCAAAGATGACATTCCCCCTTTTTTACTCTCCCTGGTGTGAGTTTCCCTTCTGGTGTGTAACGGCTTTCAGGAAGTAATGGCAAATGACAACAACCAGCTGTCCCGGCTCTGCGAAAAGTAACTCCTTCACCGTGTCACAGACTTTTATTGTGGTGTCTCCTATTGTGTATGTCTGTCTGTGTCTGTCAGTAGCCCCTGTTATCTGTTGTTCATATATCTTTGCAGCCACTGTGAAGTGCCTAACCAAGAAACTGCAAACATGACCGGCATAGAATCTGGTTGTGAGAATTCGTATCTGCAACACCTTCACTAAAACATTAATTTTTCATTTTTTGAAGTTATAACCCTGCCTAAACAAACTTCAGTATAAAAGAAAACAGTGTCTGGTTTTCATTGCATTTTCGGTACCATGTAGACATTGAAAAGCAAACGGTATTACAGCAAAAATCTGATTGCGATAATACGTAAGTACTATATAGATATAGATATATATATATATATATATATATATATATATATATATTGTGTGTGTGTATGTATGTATGTCTGTATGTGTGTGTGTATATATATATATATATAATATATGTGTGTGTATGTAAAATGTAATCAGAGTTTCAGTGTTTACTCATAAACATAAACCATTGTTATTGGTTACTTATCTCTGTAGTACTTCAAAGTTGTTTTAAAGCCCTTCACTAACACCTCAGTTTGAGGGTGATGCACTGAAGATCTTAACTGTTTTACTTTAAAACACTGGCAAGTCTGGTGTATTACTCTAGAGGTAAATGAGATACCATGGTGTGTGAGCATTTATTTGGTAAGAAAAGTAATAGTAGGTCTTTAGATATTGACTTGGCATTTGCTTTTTTACAGCAAGACTAATTTGGAAATTTTGTAGCATAATCAGAATGTAATTTATTAGACTTTACTAAGGACCCTAAAAGATTCATCGCTGAGCCACTGAATGAGACCTTTATAATAGGCACAGGTATACTGCACATAAACATAATCTCTCAATTTTCATTACACTAGGTTAGTAAAACCTTGCTAAAATTCTAGATTTCATTTTGTCTATCCCAAAATCTTCTCCCTGTATATGACAACACACCAGATTAATCACAAGTATTGTAAAATGTTTTGGAAGTAACAGTTAGTGAAGTATTTTATACTGGTTGTTATTCGCACTGTAAGTTAAGTCATTCTTTACCTCAGTGCGATTATTATCGTATGGAGCCACTTTGCTCCTTTGTATATGCATTTACTTGTCATGTTTGTTCTCTAGCCAGCTTAATGTGTCATACTGCTGATGTGTTTTCTTAAAATGTTCATTATTTATCTGCAGTTCTGAAAGTCAGGAACACTTTAGGCAGTGCACTACTACAAAATGAATTGTGTAGATTCTTCACCTAAATAATAAGTCATTGCTAGAAGTCTTAACAAGAAGCTTCACTCCCTGGAAGCCTTCTCACCCTGGAGAGTGTTGACATCTATGCAGTTACTGAGACATGGTTTAAAACCACTGAAGGCAGCCTGACAATACAAGGCTGTAATGTCTTCCACACATTTAGACCAGCTGCTGCACAAGAAGGGACAAGAGGTGGAGGTGTATCAATCTACATAACAAATAAATACACCTCAAGATTGGTCAAACAATATGACATACATGAGCTACTCCATGTCCAGCTAACCTTAGGTAAAGTCTAGTACAATGTCCTTGCTAGATATAGGTCCCAGTCTATAACCCAGGATAACCATACCACATACATGAATGTGATGGAATTACCCACATTTCAGCCCAACACCATATTCTTGGGTGATTTTTAACTATCTTACCATAAACTGGCATACATATACTACCACTACTATGAAGGCTCAAAGATTTCTGGATTTTGTTATAGCAAAAACCCTGGAAGAGCTAGTCTGCACACCTACTAGGGATGCAAATGTCCTGAATCTGGTACTCACAAATATGATGGAACATTGCACCTCCCATTTATGTAATGTCCTCACTGGTCTGATCAGATCCCAAAGCCATCACCTTGACATAAATATAAAGGCTGAACTCCCAGCAAACCACAGAACCTTTTAAAAACTCTTCCAAGGTTAACTACCTTCTATTAAGCAATGGTATAACTAAATTCCAAGTCTCCCCAAACTCGGAGAGCATGGAGGCCTATGCAGAGGTCTATACAGAAACTCTGTACAAGAATGTAAATAACTGTATAGAAACAGCAACACCAAACCAAAATTAAACTTAGGACAAACTCCAAAAACAATCCCCCTTGTTGAACACCCAGTATAAAGTAGGTTGTGGAAAAAAAAAAAAGAACCTAGTGTTTAAAAATGAAGGGCTATGCCCAAAAGACAAAGACTATCTCATCATTCTTAAACAACTCAGGGGATTAATCAACTCTACCAAAGCTAACTTAGAAACAAAAATAACCTCGCTGGCTAAGGATAACAATAAAGCATTTTTCAGTTATGTACACAACCTTAAAGGGTTTACCCAATAGTGTGCTGAACTAATAGTAAATGGAACTTCTGTAACGAACCAAGGGATATAGCAAATTTGCTGGCCAATAAATTTAGCTCCAATTTCACCCCCTATAATTCCAGTATCCCTCCCCAAAGGAAATGTCTTCTACCATTTCTTCCCCAACAATCACCAAAGAACAGGTCCTCACTGCATTCTCCAGAGCTAAAAATACTGCATCGGTGTGTCCTGATTCTATCCCAGGATGCCTCCCAAATAGCTTGAAACATAACTTGTCAATCCACTAGAACCTTTATTCAACCACAGCCTGGAGACAGGCTTCATCCCTAGGGAATGGAAGACTGCAAAGGTAATCCCTCTACACAAAGGCAGACATCAACAGACCAAGGGAATTACAGACCCATAAGTTTGACTAGTCTTGTATGCAAGGCCATGGAAAGAACTATTGTGGACCTGATAAAGAAAGGCACAGAAATTTTTAAACACTGGACCCATCCCAGTTCAGTTATGTCAAGGGCAGGTCATGCCTTCTAAACTCGGTTCGTTAAGAAAATCAAGCACTAAACAAATCCACAGGAACCGAAGGATTTCAGGACCACAAAGAGAATAAAATGTAGTTTAATGAAGCGCTTTTCGTTGAGTACACTGACCCGACTTCTTAAGAAAAACAACTGGACATGGATACATGCTTAAAAACTCTAAAAAAACAGTCATGTAGCAAGAAACATAATAAATAACTAACTAAACAATTTGCAGCTCAGTGGTTCTTAATACAGTTGTTCCCTTTTTATGGTTGTAGTAACTTATTTTAATGGGAAAGATACTCTATCAGTTAATGCTTTAGTGCGGAATCACTTATCATCCATGCCTTAAAAGCAAGAAACCTATGACAGTTTGTTTACCGTGTTTAAACTCGAAACCATAGGTGCGGGCATTACTGGAAATGAAGCTCTATTCACATTCGATAAGATAAACATCCCTAAATAAACTAAAAATAAATACACCCTGGTCAAATTAGGGTCTATATCAGCATTTCAAAAATGTAATAGGTCGAATCACTAAATGTCGAACTGAAATGATCGACCTATTACATTTTCGAATGCCAATAAAAAACCCAAACAAAAAAATACTAAAGGGTGTAGGCAGGGGGGCAAGCCACCCTGCACCCCCCACGTGGGGGACTACACCCCCCCGTTACTTAAATATACCAACTCCGAGACTGCACTACATTGAGGTAAACAGAAATCTCCCCTTACAGAGACGTTCTGCTCTTTCGGCATTCTCGATGTGACAATATCAAATTCGATATTGTCAGCATCTGAGATGCTGATAGGGACCAGTCAAATTATTGTCTCATAAAAGGAAAATCTATAAGACCATAAACACTTTACAAATACTTGTATACAAGGCTAAAACTGCATTAAGGAACATATTGAAACACATCATAAAAATGCATCACAAAAACACAAACCTCTTTCAATGCTACTCGAAAGGTGTATTCATCTCCAGGTCATGAAATTCTTAACAAATAACCTTCTCGCAAACACTCAGCATGGATTTCGCCCATCACATAGTACCACTACAGTTCTATTATCCTTCACTAATACCATAAACCATCACAGGAATAACAACTTTGTATCTGCCATCTTTCTAGACCTATCAAAAGCTTTTGATATGGTCTCCCATTCCAAACTAATAGATGTGCTAACTGAACTATCCTTCTCACCATCCGCCACAGCATGGTTTAATAACTATTTATCTGCCTGTCAACAATCTGTTCTGTGGCAGGGTGACCTCCATGCCTTCTTTTACCCATTGGTGTCCCCCAAAGATCTATCTTGGGCCCTCTCCTTTTCTCCCTCTTTACTAATAATCTACACACAGCTACTCCACATGGTTGTATAATACAGTATGCAGATGATTCAACACTTTTCTGTGCTGCCACTTCTCTATCAGCTCTTCATTATCAAACACAGGAATCTTTCACTTCTGTTGAAACATGGTTAGCCAATGCCTATCTAATACTGAACCCAAACAAAACTAAATTATTACTTTCCATGCTAACAAGACCTCTGTCTCATGCCCAACATTTAACATAATAGCCAAAGACAATACTGTGATCTCCCCGACAATCCATACAAAGCTTTTTGGAGTGGAAATAGACAGTACCCTAAAATTTGACTTGCATGTCTCCCTAACTATTAAAGTCCATATGAAACCGGGAAGTCTATATAGGCACAAAAGGTTCCTGACCACAATGGCCAAAATTACATTAGCACAAACCCATCTGCTCTCCACTCTACTGTATGCCTCTCCAACTTTAACTAATCTAAGGAAAACTGACTTATCTAAGCTAGAAGCATGTTATAATAAAATTGCTAAGTTTGCATCTGACTGCCCATATAGAATGCATCATTGTACAGCATTATTGGATACTAGACTGACTTGAGCTTCCAAACATTATTCTTTACAACCAACTCTCTCTAACTACAAAATTGTAACACAACCAACTAGAACCCCTGCTCTACAAAATCTCATCCTTCCTTACAGTTCCAGCAGACCACTACGTTGTAACACCAAGAACTTGCTCACCGTCTCCAAAGCCAACAACACTGCAGGAGAATATTTTCCAACAATATATCTCATATATGGAACTCCCTTCCTAACTCCATTTTCTCAATCTCCTCCACTAACCACTTTAAGCCATCACTTAAAGCTTATCTAAAAAAATAACTGGCTATGTTCATGTACTAACCCCTCATGAGTGCTCTGATATATCTCAGTATATCCAAAACATATCCCGACTTGTCTTAACCTTATATCTTGACATAAGTCATACCTACAGATAGTTCTAGCTATGTTCA
Source organism: Protopterus annectens (assembly GCF_019279795.1). Taxonomy (NCBI): domain Eukaryota; kingdom Metazoa; phylum Chordata; order Ceratodontiformes; family Protopteridae; genus Protopterus; species Protopterus annectens. Next base: position 88,156,609 of record NC_056737.1, read on the forward strand.
AAGCCAAGATTTTGTTGCCAGGATGTAACAAATGCATTTGTTCTTATCTATACTACATTTTTGTTTACTTTACACTTTATTGATTATTGTAATGTGTGCATGGAAATTTACTGTTGCTCATGGAGCTTTTCTCCCTGGGCCTTGGCAGAAAAAGGACCTGTGTCCAGTTGGACTTTCCCGGTAAACGTTAAATAAATAAAATGTGTGTGTGTGTGTGTATATGTGTGTTTGTGTGTGTGTGTGTGTGTGTGTGTGTGTGTATATATATATATATATATATATATATATATATATATATATATTTTTTTTTTTTCTTTTCTTTATATATGTATGTATGCATATGTGTGTGTGTGTGTGTGTGTGTGTATATATATATATATATATATATATATATATATATATATATATATATATATATATATATATATATATATATATATATAGATAGATATATATTGTGTGTGTATTTTGTGAGGTCACTCCACAACAAGTACAAATATGATTCTGTCATTGTCCATGTTGGTGTGAACGACCTGAGACGTACCTCCCTGGACTACATGAAAACAGACATGGACAAGCTCTCCAGTCTTGTAGCCCAGGCAGGTATGACCCTAGCCCTGATTAGCATTCTGCCATTGCCCAGAATGAAACCGCAGTACAAGGACAAAATGATTGACTTCAACAATTGCCTAAGCTTCTGATGTCATTCTAAGGGGATCCAGTAGCTGTCTGCCTGAGACGACATGGTCGACAGACCATGATGCTTTGCCAGAGATGGCCTGCAAGTGTCACCCCTGGAATTCCGGATACTGGCCAAGGCTCTTGCCGCCCCTATAGTGCCTTTTTTAGGCAAGGCTCAAATGACAAATTCACCACCGTAACAAGAACAAGTAAGCAAAAACTGAGGGTAATGCTACTCAGTGCTAGAAGTCTAAATCTCAAAATGCACTCGCTCGGGACACTCCTTAAAATGGAGAACATTGATATCTGTGCACTGACTGAGACTTGGTTTAAGGCTTCACAGAGCACCCCTGCTTTACCAGGCTGTAACTCATACCACACGTTTTGGCCATCTAACCTGGATTGGAACACCAAAGGCGGAGGTGTGTCCATATTCATTAAGGATATCCACACCTCCAGGCTAGTTGCTCAGTATAATTCATCCGAGGTTATCCAAGTACAATTAACTCTGCGCAAAACTGCAATCCAAATTGTAGCTTGCTACAGATCCCCCAGCATGCCCCAGGACTCCCACTTCTCTTTTCTTGATATACTGGAAAATATAAGGGTTCAGCCAAACATCCTAATAATGGACGATTTCAACTACCCCACCATTAACTGGGAAAACTACTCGTGTACCAACTCCTTCACTCAACACTTTCTGGAATTCATAAATTCCAATGCCCTGGATCAACTTATCCACACCCCCACCAGAGGCAACCATATCCTAGACCTAGTCATTACCAACATGAGTGACTGGTGTTCCACACCTGAAGTCAACTCCTCATTGGTCAGATCCCCTAGTCATTACCAACATGAGTGACTGGTGTTCCACACCTGAAGTCAACTCCTCATTGGTCAGATCCGACCATTAGCTAATCAACCTAGATATCCACATCCCGTCCCCACCCCCCATTAAGGAAACCACAGTAAAAAAATTCTTCAAAGCCAACTTCATGCTTCTTAAGACAGAAGTGGCGAACTTCATGACACCCATGCAGATGGACTATACAGTTACGACTACTGAATCCTACACAACTACTGAATCCTACACAAATGCACTCTATAAGCACTTACATGAGTGCATGGATCATGCTATCCCAAACAGAACCAAGATGTTAACCTCCAAAAAAAGGAAGCCAATCTGGTGGTCCCCTGCCATAAACAAACTGTACAACAGAAGGAAGAAACTGTTTCAAAAGAGAGTAAAATCCCATGAGTGGAGGAACTCCCTGGTCAGCCTCAGTGGGAAGCTGTGATTCCTTATAAGATCCTCCAAAGCTAGCTACGAAAACAAAATTGCCACTGATTCTAAGGATAACCGCAAAGCATTCTATAGCTATGGCAAGAATCTCAATGGCAACACCCAGATCTGCTCTGAGTTACAGCACAACAGGATGAAAATTACAGAAATAACTGATATCGCCAACATTCTGGCAGATAGGTTCACTGCTAACTTTACCCCCCTCTCATCCCCTAAAGGGCCCATATCTATAAAGGAAGAATGCAGAGTCCCTATAATCATAACTATGCAGGTAAAAGCTGCACTTTCTAAAGCCAAAAACACTGCATCCATGGGACTGGACAACATCCCAGGCTGCTTTTTACACGAATTTCACAATGAACTGGCTCCCCAACTAAGCACTATGTTCAATCATAGCCTCGCATCAGGCTTTTTGTGCCCACTGAATGGTGCACAGCAACAGATAATCCCACTCCACAAACTGGGAGCCACCACTGATCCTGGGAGCTATCGCCCTATTAGCCTGACAAGCCTGGTCTGCAAGGCCATAGAATGTATCATCATGGAACTCATAAACAAAGACGTTGGTAACCTCCAAACTCTGGACTTCTCACAGTTTGGGTTTGTGAAAGGCAGATCATGCCTCCTGAACCTGTCTTCTTTGAGGCAGTCACCAAAGCCGTAGAAGAGGGTAAGGTGGTTCACACAGCTATCCTGACCTCGCCAAGGCTTTCAACACCATCCCCCATTCTGGAATTACAGCTAAACTCGCTAAACTTAGTATAAATCCCTACATCACAGGATGGGTTGCCAACTGGCTCACTGACAGAATCCACACTGTAAAAGTTGCAGACTCTAAATCTGACTTCAAACCAGGGACAAGTGGAGTACCACAGGGTTCAGTCATGGGACCTCTCCAGTTTGGTATCTACTTCCCTGAAGTACAGGCTAACACAGAAGGCCTCTGGCTAATGAAGTTCGCAGATGACTGCAAACTAGGAGCCATAGTCAAGTCCCCAAATGATGTGGACAGCCTACAGAAGGACCTCACCGAGACAGATGCCTGGTGTCAGAGCCATGGCCTCAAGCTCAATGCCAAAAAGTGTATGGTCATCCCCTTTGGTAAAAACTCTGTACCAATGAACTACCACATGGGTAGCAGTCTACTTAACGCCGAATGTGTGATGAGACCTTGGGACCCAGGTGGACAGTATTCTCTCCTTTGATAATCACATCGCCACAGTAGTCAGGAAATCCTTCTACGTGGCACACATCATCATAAAAGGGTTCTCATCCAGGAAAAAAGAGGTCATTGTTCCCCTTTACTTGACAATCATTAGACCCATTATAAAGAACAACTCCCCTTTTGGAATGTACCTCACATGACATTTGCAGCAGCTGGAAAGGCCACCGAAGTACACCACAAACTGGATTACTGGCCTCAAACAGATGCCCTACACTGACCGTCTCACAAAACTCCAGCTTTACTCCGTAGCATATTGCCTACTTTGAGGTGATCTCTGCCAAACATATAAAGCTATGTCAAACCCAGAGCTGTTAAGGCAAGTCAAGGGTGTACGTCCTTTTCCCCACTGTAGTGCGCTCCTGGTGTTTGTGTGTGTGTAATAATATATATGTATATGTATATATATATATATATATATATATATATATATATATATATATATATATATATAAAATAAATAATAGAGGGGGTGTTTAGGGGGGCAGTTGGGTTTTGCCAAATAATGTAAAACAAAACCAGACAACATAAAACCAAATTAAGTGGGACGCTACGCCCCACTCCCTCCATTGTGTTACTGTTTTTTTTTTTTTTTTAATTCCCTTTCACGAAGTCGAGATTCAGAAATTCGAGCATATGGCATCAGCCATATACATTTAGAGTTTCTGAATGTTCGATTTTGTGAAGGGAAACTCACCGCCCTAACTATATGTACTAACACCAGGATCGTACTACAGTGGGGAAAAGGACATATACCTTTGACTT